>NC_056744.1:1785712047-1786012047 GCF_019279795.1 Protopterus annectens | reverse complement strand
ACACCACATCCAGGTACCACTCACAGCCACTGTCATGGCCAAACACCAACATGATGTTCCTAGATATTGTACTGTATTTATCATGCAAATGGCTATGGGAACATCATCACAGCTGTTCATATGCAATCAGCTAGAGGAGGACTGCAATAGGTTCAGAAGCCATCACCGTATTATGTCCATCACTTACAATACACATGCTGCTGCTGAGCAGGTGTACACCTCCACATAAACCAGAGAGTGTGTGGGAGGGACAGACAATGTACATCAGAGAAGGGCTTGGAGACTAAAACCTAAGCATCATCTGTCACACGCCTACCAGTACAGGGGTCAAACCCCTGACTGACTATTCATTACTATTACAAGTCCATGCAGTTACTACATGTGCCACAAAGCCGACATGTTGCTGTGCTGTAAGAACATATATGTGTGTTGGTGAGAGACGTGCAACAGAGGTATAGTAGACATACATTAGGTGTAGCACACATGGCTGTCCACATGAATGGATGCCATTGTCACCACAACCACAACCTCTAATGGACTCACATTGACACTCTTTGCCAGGGCCACAGATATACTCCCTAACTACTTAGTTTGCCACACTGCAGTAATGCACAGGTACTACATGCACCACAGGGGATATCTGGAGTTTCTATGAGCTAGGGTATGTGAATGTGTTTGACATCTGTAGGTATGCCAATGGGGGTTATACTGGGAGTCACTGCATTTGGGAGCATCATAACCCACACGCAGACACAAGGTACCAGTACTGACATGAATGTATGCATTGCTTCATGGGTGTGTAGTGGTTGTCTGTGCAAGATGGCTGTACAAGGTTGGGTGAGAGGTAATCCTTGGCATTGTGCCACCCAACATTGGTGTGCAGTGTGGTACAGGGGTGCTGTGTCTGCAATGTCCCACACAGATGGGTACTGCATGAACTGCCCTGACATCCTGGTTACCATTGTGTATGGCCATAGCTTTGCAATGCATGCCATGTCTGTGTTTGATAGTCCTTGACATGGACATTGCCTGGGATGTGCATGTCCCACAATACTATACAGTGACATGTACAGGTGTACCTGGTATGGCAGGCACATGTTGTGTACACAGACTGTTATCCTCCGATATGCCAATACTGGCCTGGTGTGGCGAAACCTGCTTATAGTCAGCAGATCGACCCTGCACCTGCACTGATAGCATGATACAGGTATTCCCTGGTGTAAGTGATATCGGTCCATACAGGGCACATGTGTATGGCATTGTATGGCCTTTGTGGATCACATTTGATGGTACCACATATGTTGCAGAAATCCAGTGGGGAACATAGTGAAGGCACATTGTCCACAATTATGTGCCTATTGTACCACTGTACAGGGTGCCGTGTCCTCTGTAGCCCAATGGAATCACACCATGCCTACTATCTGTCATCAATGTGCACGGTACTAGCAACAAAGCAGGATATCCTAGGCAAGTGTGTTTGTGCATGACACATGGGTTCAGGACATATACTGGGTACTAGTAGGGTTGCATACTTTGTTCACCAGGCCTTTTGCCAGATGTAGGGGTATGGCTTGCCAGCACAGTCCCATGGCTGACTGACATCTGTACACCTCTTGAGGTGGGCATTGTGTCATAAGACGGACACCATATATGAAAACTACAAGATCTGCTTCCCAACATGTCCAGTGGTTAGACACTCACAGCCACCCCCACACAGGCTCTGACAGTCAAACACACCCACCTGCCATATCCTGGATTCGAACCCTTACCTACCTAGTGTATCACACTGCAGCAATACACATTTACAGCACTCGCTACAGAGAATACTGGGTTACAGCAGTCCTAGAGGTGTATTTCTAAGTGTGTGACATCAGCAGAATTGTCAAAGGTGAGTATATGACTTGTACAGAGTGTAACTACTCTAAAAGCATTGGTCTGTCCTCAGGCAGACAGACACACACACACACACACACACACACACACACACACACACACACACACACACACACACACTTGGCAAGTCTGGGATTACAACACTGGCATAACTACTCTATCACACTACAGCAATACGCAGTTACAGAATGCACAACAGAGACTACTGGTCTACGACATTCCCAGAGGTGTATTCCTAGGTGGTTGACATCAGCAGCATTGTCAAAGGTGAGTATATGATTTGTACAGACTGTGGGTAGCCTATAAACCATTTCTCTCTACACAGTCTGAGACAGACAGACGTGCACACATTCACACACACAACTGGCAAGTCTGGGGTTAGAACTACTACCTAACTAGTATAACACTACAGCAGTATGCAGTTATGGGAAGTGCCATGGAGATTACTGAGCTACAGCTCTCCCTAAGGTGTATTTCACAATGGATGACCTCAGCAGGCTTGTCATAATACTGCTATGGTGAGGGCAGTGTGTGCATGGGCCATAACCCAGTCAGGTAGGGGTTGACATGCCACATGCGGGCACACACAGGGCCATATGTCACAGGTACATGTATACAGCTACTAGATGACTACTTCCCTGTACAGTCATGTTGCACAGCTGGCACATGCACCACATAGTCTGACATGCTGACAGATACAGGTGGCTAGTATCTGCACTGAATGACATCTGCACCTCATGTGTTTGGGGCCCTTTGGCTGTGTGCTGGATGGGACAGGCATGGATGGTTCCTTGTCATGGTAACCTCTTCCACATATCTATGTCCATCTACCTTTGACGTATTATAGTGTGTTGTCCTTACATATATGCCTGTATTCCTATCCACTGTGTGTGCAAGGCAGGCGTGGTGCATACTGACATGTGTCTGCACTAAGAACTGCGACTGCCAGATATGTCCGGACCACCGGTGTTTGCAGACATGGCCTTCATGTGTTTAAGTGTGTGAGCATGCCCAGTATGACCATTCAGTATGTTGTCAACTTACATTGCCTTCATACCTTCAAGTGTGTGAGCATGCCCAGTATGGCCATCTGTATCGCATATGTTACATGTCCAGGTAGTCTGTACTGTGGTGCTGACCTTTGTGTTGTACACTGACAGGTAGTATGCTGTGTCTGCAGGGTATTCATCAGTCATGTGGCATTGACTGTTGGTACATTTCTGCATAGCGGGGGGCACCTGACTGTATCTACATTCCTACACAGGAGCGGGGGGGGGCACACCTGACTGTTGCTATAAGTGTACGTTGGATGGAGGGCACACCTGACACTTGTACACATTTGCTAGTACTATACTGGTATGTCAGGCACTCCATTTCAGTGTGTAGTCTTACCTATTGTGCTGGCTAGAGGCATACCAGTGTACTACAGATCTTAGCTTTAATTACCAACATATTAGTTTCTGACTTCCTAGCCTTCACAACCTATATCCAACTGCCTGGCCTTCTATAGTCTGTCTGTGTGGGTCTGTGGGAGGGTTTACCCATAGGGCACATTCCGAGGTCATAGTACAGCATTTGTTTGTGTCGGTCTACACCTGTCCAGCTGGTTGAGACTTATGTGGGTCTTATGGACACACATAACGCTCAGCCCATTACCTGCAGTGGGTTTTATCACCCTATGTTGTACTGGCTACTATGGTGACTCCAGTATGTGTTACAGATGTCATAGTGCTACTGTGGGTGTCTACTGTCTGCTGCATTAACATTTGGCCACCCAATTCCCTTGCATGCTCACATTCATACCATAGCTACAGGTACCAACACACTCCACTACATTTGGCAATTGGTAGGTTGATTGACTTACCTTTAGGGTGTGCCAAACTTCAAGATGGTGCTGGAGGGCTGCCTATGTCGGATGCACATAGTACACTCCGTATACATGGCTGAGCACAGGTAATGTCATATGTTTGGCATCCCTTTTACTGTCTGTGCGAGTCAGAAAGGGTGACATTCCCTGGGTCCCTACTGTGTAAGTGCATATGCTATGCATTGCCTCTTTGCCAAGGCCAAGTCATACTGGGGATGCCTCCTTCCACCTACTGGATCAGGCTCGGGTTGTTCCTCCTCTGAGTCACTCTGTGCCTGTACAGGCTTTGGCACTGGTGGGGGGCTGTGTGGCCCTGCCCCATGCTGCTCCTGCTGCAGCTCTTTCCGCAGGATCATATTGTGTAGCATAGCACATACCATAACAATTTGGGTGCATGCAGCTGGTGAATACTTCAAGGCTTCACCGGATGTGCCCAGACACCGGAACTGTGACCTGAGCATCCCAAACACATGCTGTATTATATGTCTGGCCCATGTCTGTGCCTCATTATGGCAATTGTTGTTCAGGTTTCTGATGGGTGTCATCAGCCACGGCTCCAGTGGGTAACCAGCATCCCCCACTAGGTGACCATAGGGGATGTCCATATTGGCAAAGCTGTGATACAGCTGCATCAGATGCCATATTTCTGAAACGTCATAGCTTCCAGGGCAGCCAGCACACACTTTCATTATAATGCCCTTGGCATCACATACGACCTGGAAGTTGATGGAGGGGATGCCCCTGCGGTTGATATAGGCCCTACCCTGCTCACCGGGTGGTGCTTTGATGCATAAGTGCATGCAGGCTATAGCACCCACTATCCCAGGGTAGTCTGCTATTTGGTGGAAGAGACACATATTGCTGGCCAACACCTCACGTGTGTTGAGGTTATATATGTGCTCACTGGCATGTGCTGACATGGCATCCAGGAACTGGTGGAATACTCTGGATGCTGATGCCTGTGCGATCCCCATGTCATCCCCAGTTGTGCTTTGGGAGGTACCTGTGGCTAGTATACCTAGGCCTACACATACCTTGGTATCCACTGGGATGGGTTCCCCTTGGCCTGTTTGATGTGTCAGGTGTGGCCGGCACAACTCAACAATCTGCTGTAGGAGGTCTCTGTCCACCCTATAGTGCTCCACTATCTCCAGCTCATGTAGCCCCTGGTAGGTTACCCTGAGTCTGTTCACTCTTCTCTGTCTCCTCACTGAGGGTTGTTCGGCAGCATTCACATCCTCACCACCCTCAGCCTCTTGCACATGTTGGTCTATGTTGTCTGCTGCAGCCCTTCTCATTTCATAGGTTTGTTTGTTAAAATTTCCCCGCATGTATACACTGGTGGTGTAGAGTGTGGAAAAACCAGAGGGGAAGGTGTTTGCTTAGTTTATAGTAGTGTTCCGGGCTGAGCTGGTCTGCTGCCCCTGTAATCGGCTGATTCTGATACATATCTCCTGTCAGCTCAGCTAGTTCACCTTGATTACTCTCCTACTGCTGTTGTCCCTCCCAATTGCACTAGGCAGGTATAGACAAACCTCTTGCTTAGCTGTGCTAAGGTGTAATAAGCCAGGAGCAAACCCGAGACACAGGGCTCCAATCTACGTACAGTATGCCTAACACCCCCCCATGATGTCACCTATATCTGAGTCCTGCACCCAGCTATCTATACACATACACTCTTGGGACCTGCCTCACACCCTGGGGATAACCAGGATTCACTATCCTTTACTTCATTTGCATAGGATTGCTTGCTAATGCATAGTTACATGACCCATACTGAGCCTCCCCAAAACTAACCACTGCTTACCGTCTCGCAAACCCGCATACAACTGCTTAAAAGCACCTTATTCACACCATATTCAATGGCCCGTATTCTGCCCAGCAACAAAACAACCGGCCACTGCAAGGCTCTAAACCAGGACCCTGTACACCACAGACGATGTGCTTTGCCACTAAGCCATGGCAGATATACATACATTGGATGTTATCACGTACATATCATCCAGCACAGGCATTCAACAGTATAGGACATGTATTCCATCACATAGATGTATGTGTGTTAATGTCTATATATATATATATATATATATATATATATATATATATAGATATATATATATATATATATATATAGATATATATACACACACACACACACACACACACACACACACACACATACACATATATAGATATAGAATATATATCTCAAGAACAAACCTCGTGACCAAAGCATTAGACAAGAATGAAAAGGAAACCACCAGGGACCTCTGTATTACTGGTGTTAATCCCAAGGCAAGTGTGTTTCTGTGCGACACATGGGTTCAGACTGTATTCAGGGTAATATAAGGGCTGCTGACTTTACTCACCAGGCCTATTGCCAAATGTATGGGTATGTCTTGTCAACCCAGTCTCTTGACTGATTGTGACATTTATGGCCACTATATAGGGAAACAACAAAACACATTCCTCAACACAACCAGTGGCTAGCCACCAACACATAGGATATGACTAACAAACACACACACCTGCTATGCCTTGGAATAGAACACCTACCTGACTACTTTATCGCACTACAGCATTACACAGTTACAGAACCCGCTATCGAGATTACTGGGTCACAGCAATCCCAGAGGAGTATTCCTAGGTGTGTGACATCATCAGCCTTGCCAAAGTTGAGTACTGGAATTGTACGGAGTGTGAGTACTCTAAAAAGCATTGTCTGGTCCACCGGCAGACAGACACTCTGAATGTCTAGGATTAGAACACTGACTTAATTACTTTATCACACTACAGCATTACGCAGCTACAGAATGCACTATCGAGATTACTGGGTCACAGCAATCCCAGAGGAGTATTCCTAGGTGGGTGACATCATCAGCCTTGCCAATGTTGAGTATAGGAATCGTACGGAGTGTGAGTACTTTAAAAAGCATTGTTCTGTCCACCAGCAGACGGACACATGCACACACTTGGCATGTCTGGGATTAGACTATCGACCTAACTACTTTATCACACTATAGCATTATGCAGTTACAGAACGCACTATTGGGATTACTGGATCATAGCAATCCCAGAGGAGTATTCCTAGGTGGGTGACATCATCAGCCTTGCCAAAGTTGAGTATAGGAATTGTACGGAGTGTGAGTACTCTAAAAAGTATTGCTCTGTCCATCAGCTGACAGACGCACACACACTTGGCATGTCTGGGATCAGAACACCGATCTAACTACTTTATCACACTCCAACATTACGCAGTTATAGAACATGCTATCGAGATTACTGGATCACAGCAATGTCAGAGGAGTATTCCTAGCTGGGTGACATCATCAGCCTTGCCAAAGTTGAGTATAGGAATGGTACGGACTGTGAGTACTCTAAAAAGCATTGTTCTGTCCACCAGCAGATGGGCACACACACTTGGCATGTCTGGGAGTAGAACACCAACCTAATTACTTTATTACGCTACAGCATTACGTAGTTACAGAATGCACTATCGAGACTACTGGATCACAGAAATCCCAGAGGAGTATTCCTAGGTAGGTGACATCATCAGCCTTGCCAAAGTTGAGTACAGGGATTGTACGGAGTGTGAGTACTATAAAAATCATTGTTCTGTCCACCAGCAGCCAGGCACACACACACACACACACACACACACACACACACACACTTGGCATGTCTGGGATTAGAACACTGACCTAACTACTTTATCACACTACAGCATTATGCGGTTACAGAATGCGCTATCAAGATTACCAAGTCGCAACACTCCCAGAGGAGTATTCCTAGGTGGGTGACATCATCAGCCTTGCCAAAGTTGAGTATAGGAAATGTATGGAGTGTGAGTACTCTAAAAAGCATTGTTCTGTCCACCGGTAGACAGACAGACAGACACACACACACACACACACACACACACACACACACACACACACACACACACGTGATGGGATCAGAACACCTGCCTATCTACAGATCACTATTACAGTACTACACAGTTATGAGTTGCACCACAGAGATCACACATTCCAAAGCAGTCATCATGACCTTCTAGGATTGCGGACATCAACAGGGATGCTGACAGTTATGATTTACATAGCTGTGAACCTGTGTGTTTAACGTAGGAGTGCATCCCGAACAGGAGTATGCCCTTCTGTGGAATGGACGACTACTATCACTATACAGGGTTACAATTGCCATGCTCATACACATAGAAGCACATAACTTACACAAGGTGTCAGTGGGCATACTCATGCACTTAGTAGCACAGGGCTGTTTAGGACGCACTCTGATTCTAAACACGGAAGGCCACAGTGGCCATGCTCATACAGTTAGATGTACAGAACATGTTGTAATGGTCTCCGGTGTTAGTAGTTGTCATTGTTAGCAGGAACGCTGCACTACATGTATCTGACACTGGTCATCTACACAACACCTGCTGCTGTCTGACACCTTAGATGTATCAGTCTATACCAAGCACAGTACTACCACTCACAGAGATTTCATGCTAGGAATGGAAACTGCTTGACGAATACATTGAGCCAATGACCTGTTGTAATTACAAGGTTTTCCAGTGTCTGTCAGTCTGGGATGACATGACTGACAGAACACAAGCCTTTGTCACAGATCACATGCATCCATGATTCAAGGGAGTGTTGATAATACCTCGTTCACATTTGCCCATATAGTGCCATTCCAAGGCAAATGACCTAAACACAGGATAACACCCTGTCACCCAGAAGACAATTACAGTGTATGCTTATGCTAACCAGTGCTAGATGTATTGCTGTTGTAATCACAGCTGCTCACTGTTGAACCTACAATGGGGAATACTGACATATGTGCAGTGAGGAACACCTGGCTGATGGCTCTGCTGTGCACAATAACTCTACCACCATATAACTCAGAACCAGACATGTGGGCCATAACACTGGTATGGACCACTCCAGGTGTTGGTGACCCCACATTCATAATGGCTACTCACATGTACAGACCAGTACTCCAACATATATCATCACAGATGAGCCAGGTGCAGGTCACAGTGTCAAAAGCTGCATTCTAGGATGTAATCCTCAGACACCACCATGTCCTCAGAGCACCAACATACATCCATACATGTGGTATGACATGTAATGGAACAACACCAGGTAACCTTTGACTGGTGGCCTGTACCTAGCCTTACAACAAATGTGTAGAGTACCCATGTACTGACACAGTTACATTATGTGTTATGCAATGCAATGATACCACTGTTTGTAACCAGGTCAGCTGTACACGTACCAGGGTCCCTCAGATATTAACAGCATTAACAGATGACTGTTGCTGTGCACCATTGAGTGTGTACACTGCCTGACATGAAGCTATGATTGTACGAGATGTTTATGTGGGGAGCAGAATGTTCTGACATTTGTGTAGGATATAACCTGGAATGTGGACAGGTCCCATGCAGCCTGCATGTATGGCATTAGAGAGTGCAGCTTGTACCTGCATAGTTATCACAGGGGCTCTGTAGTGTACATGGACATATGAATGTGTACCTGTTGGGAGGGCAGTGGGTTTATGTTATCCAAGACCCTATCTGGCTGAACAGGTGCTATTTCTGTGGGTGCAGTACTTCTCATGCCATAGTGCTGGGAAGCACAGCAGGTCTTGTTGTTGCCATTATGTTTCATGACACAGCTATGGAATCCTCTGTGTTTGACTTCATAATATGTGGATGAGTAGTTTCACAGTAGCTTTGCGTGGCATTATATGGTGTATCTACATCTTACTGAGGCTGACCATGTATCAACTTCCAGTCATGTGTGTTGACCCTCGCAACAGTTACTACCTTTTCTGGTACAGTTTACAGCAGGGTACCACCGGTTTGCCTTCATGTTTGTGTTTGGTTGAATCATGTTTCTGTTTCAATGGTACGATCACTGCACATATGTGAGTGCCTAAAGTACATTTGTGTAGGACTCAGCATTTGCACATGCATTGTACATCTGCATGGGTGCCATGACAGTCACCACTTCACTCTTAAGGAGCATAACATTGGCTTTGAAGACTGACCATGTGTGGCATACTGTTAGCCCTGTTGGTGTGCCTATGGTGATCCAGGTCATTGGTGTTGATGAAATCCAACATGCATTGAGCATGTGTGTTGGTACATGATGAGTCTTCTCAGTTCATAATGGGATAGCTTAGTGGCCATGATTATGGTTTCCTGTCTCACAACTGATATTCCCCATTACAGTACAATGACAGTTGGGATTTCTGAAGCATGGTGGATGATCTGTCACAAGGTGCAATTTGAATTACACTTTGGTACAAAGGTAGTTGCTCAGCATAATGCATCTTACGTTGTGCAAGTGCAATTTGTGTGGGGGTGTACATATCCCTCAGGAAATTGGACACACCTGTGGCCCATGTGTTCCAATAAAGGATGTTGGCCAAGAGGTGAGGTATGTGTTATAACATGGTCATGCAGGGGTGCTCTCCAAAGCATTGAACCATATCTCAATCACTGCACAGATATGTTCTCCATGTTTCAGATTACCGTAAGTGAGTCCATATTTAGTACCTGATTTGTATCATTGAGTAGCAGGACCCACAGTTTATTTCTTGCACCAATGGACATTCTCTTGAACCTGGCATGATGAGGGCACTATAGGGGACGCATGGGCTGTTGCCAGTATCCAGATTCTCAGGGATGACAGGTGCAGGCCCTGTCTGGAAAAGCATCATGGTCTATCAACCATGTTATCCCAGGCAGAGAGATGCTGGATACTCTTTGAATTACACCAGTAAGTTTCACAACTGTGGAATACAATCCTTGTCCCTGTACTGCTGCATCATTCTGGCCACTGGCAGAATGCTACCCAGGCCTTGGGACATACCCGCATGGGCTACATGACCTGACAGTTCCTACATGTGTTTCCATGCAGTCCAGGCTACTGCATCACAATTCCTGCACAACAACATAGCATATGCCAGAGACATGTGTATAGTTCTAAAGGTGGCCGGAGTGTATGGGTATGTGGCTAATCATGGCAGACGGGCAGTTGACAGTATGTTTGCCCTCATATAGCTCAGTGTGTAACATAGTGCTGAGGTTTGTGCTCACAAATGAGTACTGTTGGCCATGTTTCCGGCCACGTGTTCTGAGGTGTGACACAATTATGCGAACTATGTCATACAGTCTTTGTATTCTTTTGTCTGTCTATTCCAACTTGGGAGGCCTCTTGCTTGGCCAGATAGTTAGAGGCCTCTGTGGATATGTGTGATATCTGGTGGAATGTGTGTGTGTCCTTACTGTGTTCTGGTAAGGGTATGTGTTGGTTGTGGTGATGAGATGCATGTGTTAACCTACACCACTTGACTGTCTAGTCCAGTCATGGGTGTAGTCTGGACTGCCTCCAAGATCACCCCTGTAGCTGCATCCCAGACAATGTGTGGGGTGTGGTGTTAGGTGGGTTTGGCAGTGTACATGGCATAGAGATTGCATTCCCCCAGGATGGCCACATACACAAAGCTGACATTAGTAAACACCAGTAGCTGAGTAGTGGACATGCCTGTATGAGCATTCAGTACTACAAGTACCATGTACTGTATTTAGTACACTTACTGCTTATGAAGATGATTTAGACAGTGATGCTCACATGTAAATATTTGAGTTATGGACGTGGCAACACTAGCTATTACAGGAGCATGGTAGCTACCTTTAGTAGCAATCCCCCTCTGAGGGCCACATCACATCCTGATAGTTTGTTACAGATAATGCAAGTGTGAACAGGGCTGTATTCTTGTCTGTGTATAAACTCACATACCCAGCAGAACCATGAGCTCTGTTGGCCACAGACACCCACTCCCCACACAGAGTCAAATATCAATAGACTCTGCTGCCACTATCGACATGATCAGGATATAATCAGATAGTGTACACCATCACTTATGAAACTGCTATTACACATGGGCAGCAGTTTCCTACATCTTACATGCCTACTGCAGATGTCACACTGGAGTTAAAGATGATATGCACCTTGTTTCATTACCAGTACTGTCAACATGTTTCCAAGCAGCTGTTAGTCTGGCAATGAGAGGTTAGGCTACACAAATCTACATGTTCAACCAGTGTGTCTCTACTGTCAATATCTACTCTATGTAGGTGTGCACATAGCCATTTGGCACAGCCCTGTAACAGGGGTCAGTACACATTTGCAGAACATGTACACATGCCCAGCTGTCATTGATTGCAAACAATAGTAGAGAGGTGGCTATTAGGCAAGGCTCATAAGACAAACCCACCACCATACATAGCACAAGTAACCAGAAACTGAGGGTATTGCTACTCAACGCCAGAAGTCTAAACCTCACATTGCACACACTCGAGGCACTCCTCAATATGGAGAACATCGATATCTGTGCAGTAACAGACACCCGGTTTAAGGCTCCAGAGAGCACCCCAGCACCATCAGGCTATAACTCATACCACACCTTTTGGCCACAGAACCTGGACCGGAACACAAAAGGCAGGGGTGTATCCATATTCATCAAGGATACTCACACCTCCAGGCTAGTGGCGCAGCACGATGCATCAGAGATCATCCTTGTGCAACTGACAACGGGCAACACTGCAATCCAAATTGTAGCTTGCTACACATCACCCACCATGACCCAGGACCCACATTCCGCATTTCCAGGGACGCTGGGAAATATGCAGGTCCTACCAAACACCCTAATACTGAGTGATGTCAACTACCCAAACATTAACTGGGATAACTACTCGAGTACTAACTCCCTTGCCCAGCGCTTCTTAGAATTTCTCAACACAAATGCCCTGGAACAGCTAGTCTACACCCCCACCAGAAGGAACAACATATTTTACCTGGTCATCACCAACATGGGCGACCAATGTTCCATACCCGACGTCAACCCCTCGCTGGTTAGATCAGACCATAGAATAATCACTCTGGATATTCACATTCCACCCACAACCCCAAACAAGGAAACCACCTTGAAATTATTTTCCAAAGCAGAGTTCACGTTGCTTATGCCTGAGGTGGAACAGTTCACAGCTCCTACGTCACTGGACAATGCTGTCCAAGATGCTGAAAGCTATACAAAGGCACTCTATGATCATCTGCAGGAATGCATGGATCATGCTGTCCCAAGTCTAACCTAGACTCACTCCTCCAAGAACAGGAAATCGGCCATACACAGGCTCTACAATAGTAGGAGGTAACTAATACAGATAACAGCGAAATCCCTAGAAGGACAGACATCCCTGATCAGTATCAGCAAGAAACTATGATCCCTCATGAAATCATCCAAGGCTAGCTTCAAAAGACAAGTTTCCAAGGACCCTACAGACAACCACAAAGCGTTCTTTAGTTATGTCAAGAACCTAAGTGGGAACTCTCAGATCTGCTCAGAGTTGGTGCAGACTGGCACAAAATACACTGAACCGACTGATATTGCCAGCATTTTGGCAGACATGTTCAGTGAAAACTTCACACCCCTCTCAACCCCTAAACAACCATACCAGAAGAATGTATGGCCCCAGCAATCACAGACACACAGGATAAAACAGCCCTATCCAAAGCCACAAATACAGCCTCAATAGGACCGGACAGTGTCCCAGGCTGTGTCCTACATGAGCTCCAAATGAACTAATCCCTCACCTAAATGCACTGTTTAAACACAGACTCTCTACAGGCTACATACCCACAGAGTGGCACACAGTAACAGTGATCCCACTCCACAAAGGTGGTGCCACAATGGACCCCGGGAACTATTGCCCTATAAGCCTGTCTAGCCTGGTCTGCAAGGCTATGGAGTGCATCATCATGGAACTCATTAACAGAGACATTGTGAACCTCCAGACACTCGACCCAACCCAGGTCTGCTTGATTGAGTGCAGATCATGCCTACTGAACCTGTTTGATGTCTTACAGTCACGTAGACTTTAGGTGTGGGGTGTGGTAGTTCACACATACTACCTGGACCTCCCTAAGGATTATGATACCATTCCCCACTCAGGTATTGTTTATAAACTCACCAGCCAGTACATACACCCATACATCACAGGTTGGGTTACCAACAGACATACACACAGAACCCACATGGTAAGCCTAGCAGCCTCCAGGTCCAACTCTTAACCAATCACAACTGGTGTCCCAAAGGACTCAGTCCTGTGACCCCTACTGTTTGCCATATACTTCTCATTGGTACAGGCAAAAACAGGTGGACTACAGCAGACCGTGTTTGGTGATTGCTGCAAACTGGGAGCCATAATTGACAGTCCAGCTGTCACAGACATCCTTCAAGGGGCCTCACATAGACCAACACAGGATGTCACAGTCATGGCGTCCAGCTAAAGGCCACGAACTGCATGGTCATTCCATGTTGGGAAAACTAAACACGCACATATTAACACATGAGTGGCAGACACTTTAATACAGATGAGGTAATGGGTATGTGGGGACTACATTAGATAGTGATCTCTCCTTTGACAATCATATCTCCAAAGTAATTAGGCCATCCATCTATGTAGGATATCTAATTACTTAAGGGTTTGCATCTAGACATACTGAGGTTATTGGGCCCCTGTACTCATCACTCATCAATCCCATCATCGAGTATGATAACCCATTTGGGATGTACCTCAGAAGACACATCCAACAGCTGGAGGGTCCACGAACATACCTCACCAAGAGCATTACTGGCCTCAGACATGTGTCCTATGCTGCCAGACTGCATGAACTCTTGCATTACTCAGTGGCATCTCATTTACTTAGAGATGATCTTTGCTGCCCAACAAAGCCATGTCCAAGTCAGGCTTAATGGATATGCTCCACCTATGGAAATCCATGTCACATTGAGCCACACACTGTAATGAGCTACACTTTGCCACAACCATAACTGGAAGATGCTGGAGTGACAGATTCCTGTCACAGGTACTTCCCATGCTTTGGAACTACATCCCAGTTTACATTATACGGAGCCCCTCACTAACACTCCAGGGGCACCTTGCAGACTGGATGGGGAACAGTGGGTACACCCCAGGGATCCCGCAATTGGCTCTGCTCCACAGAGGGACAGTTAGTTAATCAATGGGGTGGCGACAGCTGACACATTTTGGCTAGGCATATGAATGGCCTCAGGCAGTTAGCCAAGTACCTACATATGTACCTATGAACCTATACATACAGTATCAGCACATGCTGATAGCTTAATTTACTGTTCAGGTGTTGACTTACCTTGTGCCAATAGCAGTTGTGTGTGCAATAGTTGAGGGCTGCCTCTGTAGGATGCACACAGTAGACCACCTATACATGACAATTTACAGGTGGTCTTGTGTGCGTGCCATCCATGTTTACTGTGTGTGCAGGTGGAGAAGGGTATCAGTCCATAGGGGCCTACACTGTCAGTGTGTGTGTTATACGTTCCCTCTTTGCCAAGGCATGGGCATATTGGGCATGCCTCCATCTGCCTACTGGGGCTGGCACAGGGTGTTCATGGTCTGAGTACCTCTGTGCCTGTGGGGCCCTTGGCAACGTTGGTGGGCTGTGAGGGCCTTCACCATTTGTCCCTGCTGCAGCTGTTTCCATAGGATCATATTGTGTAGCATGGCACATACTATGAAGATGTGGGCACACATGCCTGGAGAGTACTGCAAGGCTCCACCAGATATGTCCAAGCAATGAAACCGTGATTTCAGTATCCCAAACACATGCTCTATGATGATTTTGGTTTGTGTGTGTGCCTCATTATGGTGTTCTTGCATGGGTGTGTGTGCATTTCTGATGGGAGTCATCATCCACGGTTCCAGTGCATAGCCAGCATCCCCCACCAGGTGGCCATATGGGATGCTCCCCCTGGCAAATACCTGATACAGCTGTGAGGCATGCCAGATGTGGGAGTCATGATAGCTACCAGGGCTGCCAGCACACACATCCATGATAATGCCCTGGGCATTGCACATGACCTGGCAGTTGATGGAGGGGTATCCCTTGTGGTTTATGTAGCACCTACCCTGCTCACCAGGTGGTGACTTGATGTGTATGTGCGTGCAGTCTATTGCACCCAGTACCTCTGGGTATTCTGCCACATGGTGGAAGAGACGCATATTGATGGCCAACTCCTCCTGCGTTCGGGGGAAGTATATGCGCTTATTGGCATGTGGTAACATGGCATCTAGGAACTAGTGGAGTACCCTGGATGCTGATGCCTGTGAGATGCCCAGGATATCCCCAGTTAACATTTGGAAGGTAACTGTGGCTAGTATTCTCAAGCTTACACATACCTTCGTGTCCACTGAGATGAGTTCCCCTCTGTTATTTATGGCTCTGAGGCATGGCCAGCACAGCTCAACAAGTTGCTGTATGGTGTCCCTGTCCACCCTGTAACGCTCTACTATCTCCAGATCATTTAGCCCCTGGTAGGTTACCCTTGGTCTGAACACTCTTCTCCTTCTCCGGTGCCTGAGGTGGTTGTCAGCATAATCCTCCACACCACCTTCAATCTCCAACACATGCTGATGAATCAAAGCTATGGCAGCCCCTAACATGTACATTTTAAAAGTTCCCCGTCTGTTTACACCGATGGTGCAGAGTGTTTGGGAATACACAAGTGTGTGAGAGGTGCTTTCACACTTTATACTATTGTGCTTTGGATGCTGCTGATGTCATTGGGTGTGTATGTGCAATTCCAGCTGCAAGGTATCTTAATTATGGGTTTTGCAGCGAGTACTGAAATTGTGACGTCTTTGGTGTTGAATTACGCTTGCCTGCCATGATTTATCTGTTGCCCTTTATTTCACTTTTCAACCCAAATCCCCTCCCATTGACAGGCATGCATCCAGCTGCCAGCTTTCTTGTTTTGCACTTTCCCTACCCAGGAATGTGTTGCATAATGTGTTATGTAGCTGATCTACTGCAATTTTGCTTTGTTCTGCTGTGACAGTTCTGTTTTCTT
Organism: Protopterus annectens; assembly: GCF_019279795.1. Classification (NCBI taxonomy): domain Eukaryota; kingdom Metazoa; phylum Chordata; order Ceratodontiformes; family Protopteridae; genus Protopterus; species Protopterus annectens. Next base: position 1,785,995,324 of record NC_056744.1, on the reverse strand, counting down.
TGCAGTACGGCACCTCCCCTTTTCTGTTCTGCAGGTAGCTGCTAGCAGCCTTGTTAGCTGTTGTCTATGGCCTACTGTAGGTTCCTAGGTGTTAATTACTCATTTGTACTCCAATTACCATGCTGCAACATTTCCTTATTGTCTTCCCATATCCTTCCTGTTTCCGCTCCGGTGCACACCACCCACAGCCGTTTACCAGGTTTCGTGCTTGTTTTCATCCATGTTCACATGCACATTCGGTTACCTTGTGTGCTCTCAGCTAAGCAAAGCTATGGCTACTTCAACACACCCCTATCCTGCAGCTTTGCTTAGCAACAGGCAAACAGGGTTAGCAATGCTCCAATGTGCTTACAACAATGGTGACACACCCCTCTCTTGATATCATTTTTATCTCAAGGGCTCACCTCGGTGTTATAACACTACGCTGTTTTGTGCATCGATACACCAGTGGGAAATCTGCGATTCAGTATTACTCCTTTCATTTGCATGGCATTGCCTACTAATTCCTAGCTACTGCGCATAACACTGTCACTGCCCCTTAGCAACCTTTGCTCCATGAGTATGGTGGAGCATGCCTGCCATTGACTATTATGGGGAAATTGCGATATGTGTTTCATTGCAGTTTTATTCTATATTTTTGTATATTCCTTGCAATCCCCTTTGCACACCGATGCCCTGCGCTTTAACTTCGCGTTAGTGTGGGCATAATATTAAATGTTTTTTTTTCATATTTTGTGCATGTTGTTTTATACCAATGGCTATATATTTAGCAATTGGCATATATTAACAGTATAATACGTGAGTTTGGTCCGCTGTCATGGCTCCGATTTTATGTTTGAAAAATGTAAACCGTTTTTTTTCGGTTTACATTTCTGCATGCTTACACTATGCCAGCACCACTTCCTGAATCATTATATACCTTCATTTGCATGCTACACTGCTGCGCATGGGGTGATTAGCATACATGCACTGGGAGCTGTGCGGGCATGGCATACACAGATAGTGCACGTGGAAACAGCTCATACCTGAATCGCTCGGTGGACATATTTGGTGTTAGATCGCCTACGCTACGCCTGCACCTGGTGCAAGCTTCATGAATCCCGGGGATTGTATGCACATAACTGATCATTTGCATATGTCCCACATGCCTCCATTACAGGAGGTTTAAGTTATTACATAGGGAAACTCTAGCTTGGCTGTTCTCTCTGTCGCTCTCTCTCTCTCTATATATATATATATACACACACATATATGTATGTATATGTATGTATATATATATATATATATATATATATATATATATATATATATGTATATACACACACACACACACACACACACACACACACACACACACACACACACACACACACACCTCTGAACTGTTCCTCAGTATGAAGAATATTCCCCATTTGAGTCTTCCACATTGAAAGTGTTTACCATCCATTCATTCTTCTTCTTTCAGCTTATTAAGACTATTTTCAGAAGATTTTAAGTCTTTTGTTTGTGTATGTACATATGTACAAAGGTTGTTGTTGTGTCTTTTGGCTTTTCCCGGTTAGGGGTCGCCACAGCGGAACTTCGGTCCGCGAATGATTGGCTGTAGATTTTTACGTGCCGAGTTGCCGGCCCTGATGCACAACCTTCAATGAAGGTATGCCCATTCACGAATGTCTCCACACAGAAGACGCTCTAGCTGAGAATCGAACAGGACAACGTCTTACTGTTAGGCGACAACGCTACCACAGCACCACCACCACAGTACATATGTACAACAGTAGTTTTATAAAATTGATTTCTGAAAAGGAAAGATGGTTCAGTGCCTGACAGCAAATGACTTTAAATCATAGTTAAAACCAGAAATTATTGATACATTTTAAAAGTATTAGTACTATGACCTTGAAAAGTTGACAGAAAAATGAATTAACAGATATTTTGAAATAAAAGAACAGTCTATAACTAAAGATTATCATTACTGAAATGCAAACTACCACATTTTCCCTCAAAATCATCAGTTTTAAATACTAAGAGTGAAAGAAGAAACAAAAAAAAATAATCTGAGACAAAATCAGGAACAGTACAGAGGTATATGGCTCTTTATACAGGCTGTAAAGTACAATTCAGCCTTTATTTGCATATTCATAACACAAGACTTAGAAACAGAAAGTGATCCAGAAAGCCACCTAGTCTACAAGAAGGTATTTAAACAGCTACCTGAAGACAATGAATGATTATTATATTATATTATATTATATTATAAGAAACATGACTAATTGCCCCCCACCCCCGACACCCTGTTGTTTATATTAGTTAGTATAAAAAAACTGTAAGGCAGAGTAGTGAACTCACAGTCTATTAATTAAGCGATAACCCACGCCTGGGTTTGTCCCATTGAATACATTTTTGTTGCACTGAAGAAGGCTATAATCTTTTAGCCGAAACTGGTTTGCTTTATTGCATTTATGGGTTTTGCTACATTAAATTACTAAATATTTTTACCTTTCCCATGTGCTAGATATTTTTTTGGATTAAATCCAGCATTACCCACACCCAGAAGTGGGTTATTGCTATTATACAATGACATTATTTACGAAAAAAATACTTACTTTTCTTAAATAATGGCATTGTATAATGCCTCTGTGCTGCCCTTCCGTAGCTGTCTGGTATTCTGCGGCAGTTCTGATGTACTGCGCATGCGTATGCTTACGCAGTACATCAGAGCTGTGGGTGGAAGCAATGGTGAAAGTACGATCTCTGTTGCTTTTTACAAAGTGTCTCGCTATGTTAAAGGAGTTTAACATAGCGAGACAGCTTTAAAAAAAGCAACGGAGAAAGGAAGATCTCTGTTACTTTTTTAAAGCTGTCTTGCTATGTTAAACTCCTTTAACATAACAAAACAGTTTCTAAAAAGCAACAGAGATCTTGCATTCTCCGTTGCTGCAAAAAAAAAAAAAAAAAAAAAAAAAAGAACATACTAATGGAAAAAGTCCAGGCGACCGAACCATTTTCCATTAGTATAAGTCTGATTTACAATGTGCACGCTGACCAATCAGTGTGCACGTTTTGGAATATTAATGGGGGGTCGTTGTATAATTATATTGTTAAGTTTTGTAATGTCACTGTTTTGTGAGGATTGTAATCTGATTTCCATAAATGTTTGTGTTTTGTTTGTGAGTATGTGAGTGTGTGTGTGTGTGTGTGTGTGTGTGTGTGTGTGTGTGTGTGTGTGTGTGTGTGTGTGTGTGTGTGTGTAATAACTGATGATTTGTGATTAGAATTATGAACAAGTTACTTTGGCTTTTTTTTGGGAGGGGGGCTTGCATTTAAGCTAAGTATATTTCTTACAAACCAAAGCATCTTCGTATAATACAGGGCACACCACATTCTTTGCCAAGAGAAAATGCCTTTCACTTTGCTGCAAAAAGAAAGCATTTGGACATTATCATTTTAGTGTATTTTAACAAATGTACCACAATTTAAAACATTTATTTAAAAAATATATTTTTTTCTCAAAGCGTTGTCGCCTCACAGCACGAGGTTCTCCCCTTTGATTCTCGGCTGGAGTGCCTTCTGTGTGGAGTCTGCATGTCCTCCCCACGGTCGAGTGATGCTAAAGACATGCAGGTAGGTGCAAGCATGAATGGGCGTGCCTTCTTTGAAGGTTGGATGTCGGGCTGGCAACTCGGCACCATAAAAATCCACTGCCAATCATGAGCGGACCGGAGTTCCGCTGTGGCGGCCCCTAACCGGAAAAAGCCGAAAGACTTTTTTTTTTTTTTTTTCCTCAGAAATTGTCAGCACAATACACAGAATAATGGTCGGGGTGGGGTTTAATGGAATACAGGAAATGGCCAGTAAGTGTAATCTAGTCTGCATAATTGCTAAAAAATGTATATGGAATGTATAATGCTTGAATATGAAAAATGTTGGTTTGTTTCCTTTTCTGTTACTGTATGTGTGCCTATGCCTTAAGTGATAATTTAATAAAAAATCATCAGCACAATTGCCATTTTATAGTAATTATTTAAAGGACACTATTGACCACATCAGGACTGTCATTCAAAAAGGAAAGATAATAATTCTGCTGTTAAATGTTACAATCCCTCAGACAACTGTGCAAGGGTAAAGAAGAAGCGTGCATCGTTCTGCAGACTGGATGCAACTTGCACTGTTTTTTTCTGAATCTGGGGTCATATTATTTGCCAGAATCTCTTCTCCAGTATTCTGCTATAAGCTTTTTGAGAAAGACTGAGCACAAGCTTTTGAGAAAGCCCAAGGATTGTGATCACCCCCCCCCCATAGTAATGTGATCACTTTTCTCAGAGCTTGAGACCACTTCCCCATTTATATCTCATTTTACCTAATATTTTTAGTTTTTCATTGAATCATTGAGGATTAATGTTTGTACGTATTGATAGATACTAGTACTTTATATGTTACAACCTTCAGAAAATGCATATTGTGCAACTCTGGTTATTCTAGCAACATTTTAAGCATGCCTGTCAACACTGATTTTTTTGAACATCCCTGATTTTGACTCAGATTTTAACAATGGCCTTCTTTTTCCCTACTCGGTCATTGTTGACAAACTCAAGAGTTAGGTATAAACCCTTATGTCACCTGGTGGATGGCCGACTGTCACAGACAGGACCTGGGAAGTTAGAATTGGGAAGTCCACCTCTACAAATAGGCCAGTCACAAGTGGAGTCCCTCAAGGGTTTGGTCCTGGGGCTGCTCCTTTTTGGCATTCACTTCTCTGAAGTCAAGGCCAATGTCAATGGCCTCTGGCTGACTAAATTTGTAGATGATTGCAAATTAGGAGCTGTCATTGAATCCCACACCAATACAAATAGGTTCATAGGTAGGTACTAGGCTACTGGTCCAAGGGTCTAAGTAATTCTAGCCAACAAGGTTTCCTGGCTTATGCCATCCAAGAAAGTTATTTTCCTGTGCCCCTGTCGAGCAGAGTGACAGAAGTGATCCCCGGGGTGTATTTCCTATTTCCAATCCACTCATCAAGATTTTTCTTGAAGAGTGCTAATGAGGAACTTTGCTTGACATAAATGGGTAGCTTGTTCCAGAGTATGGGAAGTCTCTGGGACAGGAATCTATCCCTCCAGCATGTCCTGTTTATTGTGGTGACAAGGTTTAGGTCCCTAGAGTGTGTAGCTTGGTGGGATTGGGATTTCTTTAGGTGTAGCATGTCCAATAGCTCTGGGTTTGATATAGCTTTATATGTTAGGCAGAGATCACCTCGGAGTAGGCGAAATGCTACGGAGTAAAGCTGGAGTTTTTTGAGACGGTCACTGTAGGGCATCTGTTTGAGGCCAGTAATCCTTTTGTGAGATAATTTTGTGGCCTTTCCAGCTGCTGCAGATTTCTTGTGAGGAACATTCCAAAAGGGGCACTGTACTGTATAATGGGTCTAATGAGTGTCGAGTAGAGGGGAACAATGACCTCTTTTTTCCTGGATGAGAACCCTTTTGTGATGATGTGTGCCATGCAGAAGTATTTCCTGACTACTGTGGCAATGTGATTATCAAAGGAGAGACTACTGTCCACCTGGGTCCCAAGGTATCTTATCACACATTTGGTGTTCAGTAGACTGCTGCCTATGTGGTAGTTCATGGGTACAGAGTTTTTACTAAAGGGGATGACAATACACTTTTTGGCATTGAGCTTGAGTCCATGGCTCTGACACCAGGCATCTGTCTCAGTGAGGCCCTTCTGTAGGATGTCCACATCATTTGGGGACTCGACTATGGCTCCTAATTTGCTGTCATGTGTGAACTTCATTAGCCAAAGGCCTTCTGTGTTAGCCTGTACTTCAGAGAAGTAGATACCAAACAGGTGAGGTCCTAGGACTAAACCATGTGGTACTCCACTTGTCAATCGTTTGAAGTCAGATTTGGAGTCTGCAACTTTTACAGTGTGGGTTCTCTCAGTGAGCCAGTTGGCAACCCATCTTGTGATGTAGAGATTCATACCTAGTTTAGTGAGTTTAGCTATAATTCCAGGATGGGGGATGGTGTTGAAAGCCTTGGCGAGGTCAAGATAGGCTGTGTGAACCACCTTACCCTCGTCTACAGCTTTGGTGACTGCCTCAAAGAAGTCGATCAGGTTCAGGAGGCATGATCTGCCTTTCACAAACCCAAACTGGGTGTAGTCCAGAGTTTGGAGGTTACCAATGCCTTTGTTTATGAGTTCCATGATGATATATTCCATGGCCTTACAGACCAGGCTCATCAGGCTAACAGGGCAATAGTTCCTGGAATCAGTAGTGGCTCCCCCTTTGTGGAGTGGGATAACTGCTGCTGTGCGCCATTCAGTGGGCACAAAGCCTGATGTGAGGCTATGATTGAACATGGTGCTTAGGTGGGGAGCCAATTCGTTCTGAAGTTCATGTAAAACACAGCCTGGGATGTTGTCCGGTCCCATGGATGCTGTGTTTTTGGCTTTAGAGAGTGCAGCTTTTACCTGTGTAGTTGTGATTACAGGGACTATGCATTCTTCCTGTATAGACATGGGCCCTTTTAGGGGTGAGAGCCAGGATGTTGGCAATATCAGTTGGTTCTGTAATTTTGGTGTCGTTGTGCTGTAACTCAGAACAGATCTGGGTGCTGTCATTGAGATTCTTGACATAGCTATAGAATGCTTTGTGGTTGTCCTTAGAATCACTGGTGATTTTGTTTTCATAGCTAGCTTTGGAGGATCTTATAATGGATCTCAGCTGCTTACTGAGGCTGACCAGGGAGCTCCTCCACTCATGGGATTTTACTCTCTTTTGCAACAGTTTCTTCCTTCTGTTGTAGAGTTTGTTTATGGCAGGGGACCACCAGATTGACTTCCTTTTTTGGAGGATAGCGTCTTAGTTCTGTTTGGGATAGCACGATCCATGCACTCATGTAAGTGCTTATAGAGTGCATTTGTGTAGGATTCAGCAGTCGTAACTGTATTGTCCATCTGCATGGGTGTCATGAAGTTCACCACTTCTGTCTTAAGAAACATGAAGTTGGCTTTGGAGAAATTTTTTACTGTGTCTTCCTTAATGGGGGGTGGGGGTGGGATGTGGACATCTAGGGTGATTAGCTTATGGTCAGATCTGACCAATGAGAAGCTGACTTCAGGTGTGGGACACCAGTCACTCATGTTGGTAATGACTAGATATAGGATATTGTTGTCCCTGGTGGGGGTGTGGATAAGTTGATCCAGGGCATTGGAATTTAGGAATTCCAGAAATTGTTGAGCAAAGGAGTTAGTACATGAGTAGTTTTCCCAGTTAATTGTGTGGTAGATTAAATTGTTTATTATTAGGGTGTTTGGTTGAACACTAATATTTTCCAGTATATCACGAAAAGAGGAGTGGGAATCCTGGGGCATGGTGGGGGATCTGTAGCAAGCTGCAATTTGGATTGCAGTTTTGCCCAGAGTTAGTTGCATTTGGATAACCTCGGGTGCATTATGCTGCGCAACTAGCCTGGAGGTGTGGATATCCTTAATTGATATGGAAACACCTCCACCTTTGGTGTTCCAGTCCAGGTTAGATGGCCAAAATGTGTGGTATGAGTTATAGCCTGGTAATGCAGGGGTGTTCGCTGGAGCCTTGAACCAGGTCTCTGTCATTGCACAGATGTCGATGTTCTCCATTTTAAGGAGTGCCTCGAGGGGGTGCATTTTGAGATTTCGACTTCTAGCATTGAGTAGCATTACCCTCAGTTTTTGCTTGCCTGTTCCTGTTACGGTGGTGAATTTGTCATTTGAACCTTACCTAAAAAAGGCACTATAGGGGTGGCAAGAGCCTTAGCCAGTATCTGGAATCCCAGAGGTGACAGGTGCAAGCCATCTCTGGCAAAGCATCGTGGTTTGTCGACCATGTCATCCCAGGCAGACACATACTGGATCCCCTTAGAATGACACCAGAAGCTTAGCCAATTGTTGAAGTCAATCATTTTGTCCTTGTACTGCGGTATCATTCTGGGCAATGGCAGGATGCATCTCAGCGCTAGGGTCATACCTGCCTGGGCTACAAGATCAGAGAGCTCTTCCATGTCTCTTTTCATGTAGTCCAAGTGGGTGCATCTCAGGTCATTCACACCAATATGGACAATGACAGAGTCATATTTGTACTTGTTGTGAAGTGGCCTGAGTGTGTGGGTTATATGGCGGATCCTGGCACCCAATAGGCAGCTGACAGTAACCTTCTCCTTGTTTAGCCTGGTGTGTGGGACATCAGTGTGCCTGACTATAGGGTCACCTATGACTAGTGTGTTGGGTACGTTGGTTTGCCTTATGGGCTGTGGTTTATTGGCAGACTGAGTCTGTGGGCTATGTGTCATTTGGATTTTGTTGGGGGTGGAGGCTGGTTGCGTTTCTGCTTTGGAAGTCCCTGTTGCTTGAGCAGATTATTACTGAGAGCCTCCGCAAATGTTTTTGTGTTTCTATGTGTGGATTTTGGTGGTGTAGGTTTAGTGGGACTATGTGATGAGTGTGGTGTGGTGCAAGTGTTTACCTTCTCCTCTTGATTGTCAAGTTCAGTCTTGGTTGGAGAGAGCTTTACCTCCAGTTTGGCTAGATAAGTGCATCTCTCACAGGTTGCAATGTTGGGTGGTAGGAGGAGAGGGTTGTCTGTGTACATGAGGCAATTGCTACATTGCCCCAAGATGCCCAGATTCATCAGATAGACAGGAGAGAACACTGGGTGCTGACCCTTGGACATGCCTGAATAAAAAAATATTTTCCTCTAGACAAGTGAGGAAAGTGAGTACAAGAGCTGTTTTTCTCTAAGCAAGTGAGGAAAGTAAGTACAACAACTGTTTTCCTCTAGGTAATGAGGAAGGCTGAGTGCTGTAGTAATTTGTAGCTTATTTAGTTCTTCAGGAAGGGCTGACACAGACATACAACTGGTGTCAGAGCCATGGACTAAAACTAAATGCCAAGAAATGCATAATATTATTTTTTGGGAAGTCACCCACCCCCCCGGTAACTATCATATTGAAAACACACCCCTTCGAGCTGAGCCAGTAGTCAGGGACTTAGGGACACATAGATAGGAATCAAGCCTTTAACCATTGTGTGTTTACAATAATGAGGAAATCATTCTATGTTGCACAACTTATAAACAAAGGTATGGCATCTAGGTCCAAGGAAGTCATTGTTCCACTGTATTTAGCATTCATCAGACCTATCATTGAGTACAATGCCCCTTTTGGTATATACCTAACCAGGCACATCAAACAACTGGAACATCCACAGAGGTTCCTCACTAAAAGAATACAGGGAGTAACATATTCTATGCAGACTGCCTCAAAGCCCTATCCCTGTATTCTCTCTCTTACAGGCTGTTGAGGGGAGATCTATGCCTGGCATACAGGGCATTGTCAGACCTCACTCTGATGGACACCCTGCATATTCACAAAACAAACAGCACCAGAATTATCAATTCTAAAGACATAAACCTGGCCTGTGATATAAACAGGACCTGCTGGAGATACAGCTAATGTATGTATCCTAGAGATTACCCTGTCTCTGGAACAGGCTCCCCATCCATGTAAAGCAGAGTTCCACCCAACCCAATTCAAGTGTAACTCGGACAGTTGGATGGGGAACTGGAAATTCATCCCTGGTTCGGCACCTATGTCTCTAATGAACACAGGCAGCCTGTAAATAGTTAATCTTCCAGGCCCCTGCTTGCAATTGTTTCATCACTAAGCCCCTACTTGCACTTATCAAGGGTACCAGAACTTGTCAGAGATTTGAGATGCATAACTAGGCTTAAAAAGGCCCTTGTAGTCATTAGCCTAGTAAACACCTATGAATGTATGAGCCTATATAAAAAGGTGATGATTACACAATAATTAATGACAATGGTTGGTGTTATAGACCCCTTTTACTTTGGAAAAATATATTAATTCACCTTATCTTATTCTATGTTTGTCTCAAGTTAATAACACTAGAATTTCATTTGTCTATTATTATTTTTGGATTTGCCCCTAATTTTTTGAGATTTGTCCTAATTCACTTGAGAGCTATGTTTCTAAGTTTATAAAAGGAATAATTAAAATCTATCCCTGTTGTTGGATTTTTTTACCCTAATTAGTTTTGACTTTGCCCAGAATTCTTTCAGTAAGAGGATGAGAAGTATGCCCCAGTTTGTTAGACCTGGGTCCAGAGTCCATAAAGAATGGAGTAACAGTGCGGAGAACCTCTACAACCCTGCAGTGCATATCTGGTTGTGTAAGGTAGTTCTGTACAATAGGATTTGATATTACTGGGGGGAGAAGATCTACATATCTAACTGGGGATATTACACCAGGATCTCTGCACTGTACAGTATGTGACATGCCAAGAACAAGTAAAGGCTTCATAAACATGTATATACCTAAGTTATAAACCTAGATACACCAATTTGGAATAGACAGCCTAACTAGAAGTAATTCTATACCGTAATATCTCAGTCATATGTTATTACCACTATCCTCCTATACACAAATAATACCGCCCCTGCCTTCCTACATAATTTTATAACTTACTTCATTAAGTGCCTTGAACCCCTTGCAAACCTTACTTTACAACATTAAACTTCTTAACAACTGTTTTCCCTTCTGCAGTATCAATCCATTTACTTCATCAAGATTTTACAGCGGGACCAACTGTATAGATGTATAATTTTTAATGTAAATACTTTACTGTATATACCTGTATTGTAATTATGTTTGTTGTTTCATGAGAAATGTTTTTTTCAGACAACTGTTTGAAATTCACTTGTTAATATAATATCTAAACAAACAAATTACAGAGCTGGTCAAACCTGGCAAAGCAAAGTATGAGACAAAGATAGCCTCCCAGGTGAAAGATAACCATAAGGCTTTCTTTTAAGTATGTTTGTAATCTCAGGGGAAATGCTCAGCAATGTGCTGAGTTAATCATGAATGACAATACTTACACTAGCTTGAAAGTATAGCACATCTTATGGCTGACAGGTTGAGTTCAAACTTCTTCCCGCATTACCTCCTACCACACTCAAAGAAGTACTCACAACCACACCCCTACCATTCATTACGAGGGAACAGGTCCTTACTGCACTTGCTAAAGCCAAAAACATAGCCTCCATGGGTCCCAACAACATTCCAGGATGCTTCTTAAATAGCTTAAAACAGGCTCTATCAGGGCCACTAGAAACCATCTTTAACCATAGCCTCCGAACAGGCTTTGTCCCAGAGGAATGGAGGACTGCAAGAGTCATCCCTCTGTACAAGGCGGGTCCATCAACTGACCCAGGGAAATACAGACCCATGAGCTTGACCAGTCTTATCTGCAAGCCAAGGAGGGAATTATCATGAACCTGATCAATAATGACATAGGAACCCTCGAAAAACTGGACCTGACCCAATTTGGCTTTGTCAAAAGGAGGTCTGGCCTGTTTAATCTGCTGGACTTCTCGAGAAAGTCACCAGGGCCATGGATGAGGAAAAAACAGTACACATCACTTATCTTCATAGGTTCATAGGAGGTTACTAGGCTAGCATCCCTAGAGCCCTTACAAGTCTAGCCGTGTTAATCTCGAGTTGCCTCAATTGTCCTTGGTTAGATGGACGTAATTCACAGAATGAGTCTATGATAAACACTGACTACCCCTGTCCATGAGGGATATGGATGCCACTCCCCACAGTGAATTTGTAGTCTTCCATACATTTGTCCAGGTTGTGCTTGAACAGGATCAATGAGGAGCTCTGCTTCATGTGAACTGAAACTTTATTCCAGAGTAGCGGCAATCTGTGGGAAAAATATCTGTCTCTCCAGCATGTTCTGTTATTGTCAGAGGCTAGGTTAAGATCTGTAGAGTGAATTTTGTGCCATTTGACTTGAGGATGTGCAGTATATCATTCATGGCAGGACCAGAGACTGCCCTGTAGTCCAGGTACAATTTGCCACTCAGCAGCCTATGCAATACAGGGTACAGTGACAAGGCTTTCAGTCTATCCATGTAAGTCATGGTTTGGAGGCCATGTACTTTCTTGGTTAGAAACTGTTGTGGTTTCCCCAGCTGCTGCAGGTGTCTGGTCAGGTTAATGCAGAAGGGAGCATTGTACTCTATTAATGGTCTGATGAGGTGTGACGATAGGAGGTACTGCCAGCCATGCCAGGAGAAATAGGGCAGTGGACCTGTAACACATGCCAACACAGCTAGCTGGAATTTTGTAAATAATTATATGCCATTTGTATATCAAACTGATTTGAACATATGTTTGTGCTGAAAATGTATTTGTGAGGTTTGCTTGTGTTAAAATGTATCAACAGTGTGCCTTGCTGGAGGGAAAAGAGATGTACATGCATTAATGTAACTGTTTAAACATATACATTGTAACAGCATATACTGGAAGTGAAGAGCTTAATCTTAATCCACCTAACTTTGCAAAATATTTTTGAAATTGTTACTTTATGGGTTAAGCCATAAAGATGTTATCCTACAGTTTTGAAGGAAGCCAGAGACAGAATAGGTTGCAAATCCTGTAGGAAGAGTGAACTGGTTTTATGGTTTTATGACTTCCAGCAGCTGCACCGCATCTGAACAAAGCTCTATCAGTGTATGTGCTGTTTTTCTATAACTGTGTGAAACTTTCCATCAGTGTTATTTTTAATATTCCCTGTGACTGAAACGCAGGTGCTTACTGTAAATATATATTTAGTATTTTCTTGTTTGTTTATTATTTATTATTAAATATATTTAAACTTTTCATTGTGGCTGGTCCTTTTTAGAAAATGTTTAAGCTTTGTGAGTATTTGCATATTTGCTTGGATATAACTCGGGCCACTCCTGAAAGCCTAGCTGGTTGGTCAACATTACCATTTGTATTAATATTAACTTCACTCAGTATAACTGGGTACCCTTGCAAGAGCCTTAGGTAGCTGGCTTTGTAGTGCTTGCTGGCAGCTTGGAACAGGGACACAAAGCATTGGTTTCAGAGAGAGAGTGGTGGAGGACTTGGCTTGGGCACTCAGCTGAGGACTTAACTCTACAACTGTTCCAGTGGGGAGTCTAACTGGGAACCTGGAGGGAGACAGATACAGAAACCCAGACCCTGGACTGAGTGTGTTCCCTGTGTGCTCTTAAAGAAAATTGTGCTTGATGTAGAGAGGTCTCCACCTGGAAATACTGAGTGTATCCATTTGTATTCCAAGTGAATGTCCCTCTCTAGTGTCAGTGGTGAGGATTTGAGTACTGTGGAGTTATAGCATCCTTAGACCTGAATGCGATGCCCTTACTTAAGAGATGCTCTAAGTAGAAAGCTTTCCTTGCCACTGTGGAAATTTGGTGGTCAAAGTTCAGATTGCTATCTACCTGTGTTCCCAGATCTTGAACCACTGGGTTTGAACTTGGGGGGGGGGGTGCTGTCAATATTGTAATTAGCAGGGGAATTCCACATTGCCAAAGGAGATCATAATGCATTTTTTTGCATTTAGTTTTAGACCGTGGCTTTGGCACTAGTCATTTGTCTGTGTTAGCCCCTCCTGTAATATCTTAACATCATTGGGGGATTCAGTGATTGCATCCAATTTGCAATCATCAGCAAACTTGTTAAGTTAAAGGTCATCTACTTTAGCCTGGACTTCTGAGAAATAGATTCCAAACAGTAAAGGGCCTAGCACAGATCCTTGTGGTATGCCACTGGTGATGGGTCTACTGGTAGAGGTGGAGTCACCACTTTGACAGTGTGTTTTCTGTCAGTGAGCCAACTGGCTACCCATCTAGTGACTAAGGCTTAATCCCCAACTGGGAGAGTTTCTCAGTGATACCTGAGTAGGGGATTGTGTCAAACATCTTGGTTATCCCAAGATAGGCAGTATGCACTGTCTTGCCTTCATCCATGGCTTTGGGGACTTTCTTGAAGAAGTCAACTAAGTTTAATAAGAATAATCTACCCTTGATGAAGCCAAACTGTGTTGGGTCTAGAGTTTGAAGGTCACCTGTGTCCTTGTTGACAAGGTCCATGATGATTCTTTCCATGGCCTTGAAGATGACGCTGGTTAGACTTATGGGTCTATAGTTCCCAGGATTGGTTAATGGCCCCCCTTTGTGTAAGAGGATTAGTGTTGCTATTCTCCACTCTACTAACATAAAGGCAGTTCTCGGGCTATGGTTAATAAGAACGCCAAGTGGATCCGGTAGGTCCTGTTTTAGATTGCTTGATAAGCAACCTGAGATGTTATCTGGTCCTATAAAGGCCAAGTTTTTGGCCTTGGAGAGTGCAGATATGACCTGATCTCTAGAGATACTAGGCAGAGGACTGGTGTCAGATATGATTTGCGGTATGGCTGGTTGGGACGGGGGAGGGGTGAAGTTTGCGACAAATCTGTCAGCTAGCAGATTGGAAATTTCCTCTGGTATAGTATGAGTGGTACCATCTACTACCAGTTTGGCGCTTTGGGCCTTCCTTTTTAAATTCTGGATGCAGTTAAAGAATGCCTTATGATTATCCTTAGCTAGGGATGCCATTTTAGCTTCGTAATTAGCTTTAGAGGACTTTACAAGATTGCTTATTCAAGTTGTAGAGGGAATTCTTCCACTGCTGAGTCATTTCCCTCTTGCTCTTAGACATCAGTTTCTTCCTTTTGTTATATAACCTGTTTATAATTGAGGTCCACCAGGGTAGCTTGTTTTTTCAGGAGGACCTGGTTTTAATCCTGTCAGGCAAAGCTGAGTTTATATAGTTGCTTAAGTGTTTATACAGGGCATTTCTGTATACCTCTGCATACCTCTACCGATGATCCTACACTTAGCTTGCAGGTTAGTTTAAAGTTTTTAAGATGTCCATACTAGGCCGAACAGCTTAAATAAAATAATTATATGAAAAAGGTGAGCACTTTCTTGGATACTCCGCTTCTTCAGACCATATATTAAAATGAAGCAAACCATTCATATATTTAAATAAAACTACATCCAATCAAAACCAAGAACAGATCACATGACAACATCAAATCAATGGATTCAATGATGCAAGCAGGGTGGGTGGCCTAATGGTTAAGGTGTTTGCCTTACAAACACAAGGTACAGGGTTTGAATCTCACAGGGTGTTACTGGCTAGGCTTAAAATGGCTCGTGGGGGCAATTAGTCTAGTACTAGCCTATGAACCTATGAAGCATCTCTTTCGCAAAGCAGGTGTTAGGAAGGGATTCCTATTATATTACTGAAGTTCTGAAACGCTAAACACCATAAGGTCGAAACCTTATGTTCTAAGTTTCAGAACTTTGATTACGTAAAAAAAAATTGAATACTTTAAACACTGACACCCCCCACAATCCCACTCTTTAAATATACCAACTCCATGATCGCAATACAGTGCGGAAAGGAAAGATTTCCCTTTACCACACTGTAGTGCGATCTCGGAGTTGGTATATTTAAAGAGGGGGGGTACATGGGGGCTTGCCCCCCTGCTTACAACAGTTACTTTCTGTTTGTTGTTTTTTTATTTTTTTGTTGTTCGAAATTATAAAACTTCAAACATACAAGTTAAATCTTGTAGTGTTCGGAGTTTTATAGTTTCGACAACGTAATATGAACCCGTTAGGGAGACATAATTGTTAAGACCTGGGCTAATGTTAGCCCTAACAGCTATAATCCAATGTAGTTCACAATACTCTGTTTAATTACATATGTCTCCTTCCCTTATACTGTCATAAACAATGCTTAAAACTAAAAATTTAAAAGCATGTATATCACCATTGTCTAAAACATGCTGTGCAAAACCATTACTTAACTTCTTATTCTTAATGTCATTGTAATGTTCCAATATTCTTTCTTTTAGCATACAGTTAATTTTACCAATATAGAACCATTCACATTACACACATTTAGCCAGATAAACTATATCCTTAGTACTACAGTCTGCATAAAAAACAAATTCAATAATTCTCGTAAGTCTTGGATGATTAATGGAGGTTGCACTCCATACATACTTACAAGCACTACAGGACTATCATGGATATGTGCTCTTATGTTCTGAGGTTATTCTCTTACTCAAAAAACTGCTGTCTATAACATAAATGTTGTTTAAGCATTTTATTATTCTTAAAGGCAAATTTAGGTGAGGGTCCTGGCACTTTACTGAATTTTGGGTTCGTCATAAGAACAGGCCAGTTTTTCTTAATAATATCACACATCACATTAACATCACTCGAAAAAGTAAGTGTGACTCTATGCATTGGACTATTCGCATCGGCTGACCCAGACCCAGACATATTCTCAGAGAAGTCTGAGAAATAAGGTTTAGCCAAAATATTCTTATCTCTTTGTGCATCTTCTAAAGCTTGTTCTATCTCATTCATGCTGTAGCCTCTATCTTTAAAATCTGACCTCAATGTACTAATAGCTGCTTCTAATAATGTTTCATCAGTATGCAGCCACATAACTCTAAGTATCTGACTTTTTAAAACATTCCTTGGAATGTGTCTTGGGTGCATACTAGTCTTATGTAAAAGATTTTTCTCCTTACAAGATTTCTTATAAATTCCTGTACTTAACTTCCCACACATATCCTTATGAACCATCACATCTAAAAAAACAGTCTTAACATTTGAAAATTGTATACTAAAATTCAAATAAGAAGTAGTTCCATGTAGAAATATTACAAAATCTGACAAACTTTCATGTGAGCCTTTCCACACCAAAAAGACGTCATCAGCAAACCATTTATAAAATAAAACGTGATCTAAAACGCAAGTCATTAGAAATTATTTGTTGTTCCCATTGTGCCAACACCACATTAAGTATGAATTGGCACATGCTGTGCCCATTGCCACTCCAATCATCTGTAAAAAATATTCTGTTGCATAAATAAACACATTATTTTCTAGGATTAGTTTGAGTAGCATACACATTTACATAACTTTGGAATAGAAAAAGCATTTTGTACAGTTAGAAAAGACCTAACGTTCTCAATTCCCTCATCATTGGGAATCACGGTAAAAAGAGAATTGACATCCAAGGTCACAAACAGCATATCATCACTAAATGCAATATCTTTAGACAATGCATAAAGACCATTCAAAAAGTGTTTTGTATCTCTTAGCACAGTATCAGTGGTTTCTAAAATAGGCCTCAGCTGTTTTGCAACATATATTAGGAGTGGCTTAGTGAGCCACCCCCTTCCAGAAACAATAGGCTGCAAGGGGGATCATTTATATTCTTATGCATCTTTGGTAAGCCATATATTATCGTAATCTTGGGATGCTCTACTGAGAAATAACTAAACAAGTCATAATCAATTAGGCTTGTCATTAATAGATTGTATAGGTAAAAATTCACCCAATTGATAAGGCCTGTTACCTGAAATTTGTGTAACTGAACATAGACATCAACATCACCTAAAATATTCAGCATTTTCTCATGGTACAATGATCTGTCCATCACCACTATCCCACCCCCTCATCGGCTAGACATATCTCAAGGTGTGGGGCTTTAATTAACTGACTTAGAGCTTCACGTTCCTTATAGATGAGATTATATAAAGTTCCTTGTTGTCTCTCATTCAAAGTTCATCTCAAATCGTTATCACACAAATTAACAAATGTATTTAAAGCACGTCTTAATTCAGGTGAAAAGACAGTAGGTTTCTTAAAGCAATTAAAACCTACAGTCTTATCCAGATACAACAAACCAATCATAGTATGCCTGGCAAAAAAGGTTCAAGTCTAGTACAGTTTAGTCAAGTCATCTCTAGCTGCGGGTATGAAATACAACCCTTTATCAAATAAATTGTCCTGTTCTTTAGTCAAAGGGAAAGATGACAAATTATATACTAATTCACCTGCTTGCAGATCCTTGTAGATGGCCACATCGACTTTATTTGGCTGTTCGAGCCTTTTCTTCCTCTTCTCATCCTGGTGTGAGATCAACCTTTCCTGGGTTCCTTGTGAGTAGGAAGGGGCTTGGCTAAAAAAGTGTGACTGCTTGTCAAAAATCCCTAAAGGTAGATGGCTCATCAACTCCACTGGTAACGAGCTCCTTTCTACCAACTTGGGAAAAGCAGGCAGATTTAGAATTCACTTGTCTTCCTTCTGAAGCAATTGAAATAATCATTGAGAGGGGCAGAGCCTAGATGGCCAACTGAGAGCAGTGAGTTTTGAGAGCTCCATAAACTAGTATAATAATAGGGTTCCTATCAGCATTTTGAATGCTGAAAATGTCAGAGTCAATTTCATTGAACTGAAATGTTCGAAATCTCAGAAGAGCGAACTGACGGAACATCAATTTCTTTCCCAGGGAAAGAAATCGGTGGGCCGTCTTTGGAGTTTGCTATTTCATCCACTGTAGTGTGGTCTCGGAGTTGGTATATTTAAGTAGGAGGGTGCCCCCCCCCCACTTCTGTCAGTGTTTAAAGTATTCAAAAATTTTTTTTTTGCACAGAAGACCAATTTCTTTTCCTGAGTAGGAAATCCATGTTCTGTGCATTCACTGTTCTGAGATTTCGAACATTTCATTTCGATGAATTTGTCTTCTGCATTTTCAGCATTCAAAATGCTGATATAGATGCTAATAATGTAGGAAAATTTTATTATTTTCAAGTTTAAAAGTCAGAAATCTATAGATAAACTACTAAACTACATAAATATCAATTTTTGTGGAGATATACAAACATTTTCCTGTCAAGTAACTTGAAGATATATTGAGTCACTGAATATGAACAACTCGAGGAATTCTCATCCAGATGCTGCTTTGAAAAAAGAATTGCAGTTGATGACGTCTACCTTACAGGAACTATCTTTTTAAGATGGATGGCTTTAAAAATGACTTAGAAAACCTCAAATTAAATTCTTAAAAACAGACTGATACTCTTAAAGAACTATTACAGCAACACCATACAAAAATAACAAATATAGAGACTTCTCTAAATGACACTGAAGGGAGACTCAAAGAGGAACAATTCCAAAAACAATTTCTGCTTAAACAGAATACATGGCTGCTTAACAAAATAGATGACTTAGAAAACAGGGAAAGGAGAAACAACATAAGGATCTTTGGTCTGCCTGAAAACACTGAAGGAGAAGACATTATTTCATTCTTAACAACCTAGATTCCTGAAGTTTTAGACTTGAAAGAAGGACTTTCATTTGGAATTGAAATGGCGCATAGAGCACTGAGGAAACCTGCTTCTAACTCAACAAATACTCCACCTAGATCCATAGTTATAAACTTTCTTTCATTTCTGGACAAGGAACTAATAATATTAAAATCTGCTTGGAGAAAATCACCCTTAAAATACAATCAAAGCTTGATAAGATTTGACAATGATTATTCTTCCAGAACAAAGGAAAAAGTCTGGTCAATAATAAAACTGTTGAAACAAAACATTAAAGCACAGCTGGCCTTTCAGCCAATATAAAAAATACTTTTTGCCAATGAGATGAGAACCTTTAATGACTTAGAAGAAGCTGCTATATTCATCAAAAACAACAACATAGTGTCTATCCCAGAAGAAATGGAATGGATGGCCCCTACTCATAAAAGAATATATCTGTCAGCATTACAGACTATGTGGTGCAAGTGCTAGCTGTGCAACATGACTGTACAAGGAAGTAGTCATCTAGCAGCTGTATATACACACCTGTGGAATATGACAGTGCGTGTGCCCACATGTGGTGTGTCAACCTCTAGATGAATGGGTTATGGCCCATGCATACACACTGCCCTCCCCATAGCCCTACTTTGACAAACCTGTTGAGGTCATCAACTGTGAAATACACCTTTGGGAAAGTTGTAGCCCAGTAATCTCTGTGGCACGTCCTATAACTGCATACTGCTGTAGTGTGATAAACTATTTAGATAGAAGTTCCAATCCCAGACATGTCAACTGTGTGTGCTTGTGTGTGTGTGTGTGCGTGTGTGTGTGTGTGTGTGTGTGTGTGTGTGTGTGTGTGTGTGTGTGTGTGTGTGTGTCTGTCTCTGTCTGTGTGGACAGCAATGCTTTTTAGGGTAGTCACGCTCCCTACAAATCAAATGCCCTACTGTGGTAAGGCTGCTGATGTTATCCACCTAGAAATACACCTCTGGGAAAGTTGTAGCCCAGTAATCTGTGGCATGTCCTATAACTGTGTACTGCTGTAGTGTGATAAAATAGTTAGGTAGGAGTTCTAATCTCAGACTAGGCAACTGTGTGTCTGTCCCTCTCTGTGTAGAGAACAATGCTTTTAGGCTACTCACACTCCCTACAATTCAAATACCCTACTTTGGCAAGGCTGCTGATGTCATCCACCTTGAAATACACATTTGGGAAAGGTGTAGCCTAGTAATCTCTGTGGCATGTACTATAACTGCTTACTGCTGTTGTGTGATAAAATAGTTAGATAGGAGTTCTAATCCCAGACATGGCAACTGTGTTTGTGTGTGTCTGTCCCTGTCTGTGTAGAGAACAATGCTTTTTAGGCTAGTCACACTCCCTACAATTCAAATGCCCTACTGTGGCAAGGCTGCTGATGTCATCCACCCTGAAATGCACATTTGGGAAAGTGGTAGCCAGTAATCTCTGTGAGGCGTAATATAACTGTGTACTGCTGTTGTATGATAAAGTAATTAGGTAGGAGTTCTAATCCTAGACATGGCAACTGTGTGTGTCTCTGTCTGTGTAGAGAGCAATGCATTTTAGGCTAGTCACAATTAGCACAATTCAAATGCCCTACTTTGGCAATCCTGCTGATGTCATTCACTGTGAAATACATCTTTGGGGAAGGGGCACTCCAGCAATCCCCGTGGTGTGCCCTATAACAGCATCACGCTGTAATGTGATATAGAACTCTGGTAGGGGTTCTATTCCTGCACATGGCAGTTGTGGATGTTTTGTGTGTGTTTCTATGTCTGTGTAGGGAGCAATGCATTTTAGGCTAGTCACACTCAGTACAATTCAAATGCCCTACTTTGGCAATCTTGTTGATGTCATTTACTGTGAAATACACCTTTGGGGAAGGAGTACTCCAGTAATCTCTGAGGCGCATCCTATAACTGCATAGTGCTGTAGTGTAATATAGTAGTTAGGTAGGAGTTCTAATCCCAGACATGACAGGTGTGTATATATATGTGTGTGTGTGTCTGTGTGTGTGTGTGTGTGTGTGTGTGTGTGTGTGTGTGTGTGTGTGTGTGTGTGTGTGTGTGTGTGTGTGTGTGCGTGTGTGTGTGTGCTTGCGTGTGTAAGTCATATCTTGTGTGGAGGTGGATGTGATTGTGTATCAAGTGGACTCAATGTGGAGTGGGTTTTGCATATTTCTTATATGGTGGCCCTAGTATATATCACAATGTCCTCTGTACAGGGATAACAGATGTGAAATAGCCAAGAGGCTGGGGTGCAAATCCGTACCCCTACATGTGACATCAAGGCCAGGCAAACAAAGTTAGCAACCCTAGTATCACCCAGAGGACACTCAAAACCCATGTGTCATACACACACACACACACACACACACACACACACACACACACACACACACACACACACACACACACTTGCCTAGGCAACAGCCGCTATGTTGGTAGTACCCTGCATATTGTCCACTGATAGTAACCATGATGTGATTGCAGTGGGCTACAGAGGACATGGCACCCTGCCCATCTGTCCAATAGGCACGTACATGTCAACAGTGCACCTCCCCCATGTTCCCCACTGGACACCTGCAACACCTGTGGTGCCATCAAATGTGACCCACAAAGGACATACCATGCCTGAAAAACATGCACTATATGGACAGATGCCACTGACACCAGGGAATGCCAGTGTTATGCTATCAATGTAGGTGCAGGGTAAAACCTGCTGTCCAGTAACAGTTCCCACCAAATAAGGCCAGGACTGGCACATCTGATGATAACAATCTGTGTATACAACATAGCCCAGACACCTCAGGTACAGTTCCACATGTCACTATACATGCATGTGGGAGGTGTGCACATTCCAGACAGTGTCCATGTCACGGACTAAGGAACACATACATGGCAAACAATCCACAGCACTGGCCACACGCAATAGTCACCCAGGTGACTGAATGAATACAATAACTACCTGTGTGGGCAAATCCAGAAACTACACCCCTGAGTTACAATGCAGACCATTGTCATGTGGGCTGATGCCAAGGTATACCCATCACTTAGCCTTGTATAGCTGTCTGGCACAGTCGACCACTACACACCCATGAAGTAATGCACCCATGCATGTCGGTACTGGCACCGTGTGTGTGTGTGTGTGTGTGTGTGTGTGTGTGTGTGTGTGTGTGTGTGTGTGTTGTATGATGTGTATGATCACATTCACACTCACTACAACCACCACTGGCATACCGAAGCATGCTGTTCAATGTCAGATACCTCCACATGCCCTTTGCCCATATAACCTCTGTATGAACCCTGTGGTGCATGTGATACTTGCACAGTAATGTGTTGTGGCAATCTCACTGGTGATGAGTTGTATTCTTGGCCCTGCCAAGTGTGTCAATGTGTGTGCGTCCCTGTGAGAGTGTGGCTGTGTTGATACTGGCACCTGTTCATGTGGACAGGCAAGTGTACTACATCTACTGTATAGCTACCATATCCCTGTTGCAGATGTCACTCACCATCACATATATGTTTTGAGGGCTCCTCAACATGTAACCTATGTGGCGCATCCAATAACTGCATAGAAATGTGATAGCACTACATAGATGTCAGGGGTTTGATACCCTGTGCTGGTAGTTGTGTGACACAAACATGCTTAGGTTTTACTCTCCCAGCTCTCCCTGACTTTACTTTGTCTCTGTCTGCCTCTCTCACTCCCTCTCTGGTGGATGTGGAGACCTACACCTGCTTTGCTTAGGCAGCAGTATGTGTATTTTAAATGATGCTCATGATCAGCTGATGGCCTCTGCATGAATTGCAGACTTCCTCTAGCTGACTGCATGTGGAACAGCTACGGTAACATTCCCATTGCTAGTTGCATGGATACACACTCCAATATCTAGGAACATTATGTTGGTGTTGGGCCTTTTCATTCACTGTGAGCAGGAACTCATTCTGTTTGGCATACAGCATCTCAGATGGATTGGGGACTTACCTCTAACAACATACTGTGGAAACAGGGCAACACACAGGAGGGGGATGTGCCTGACCTGACTACAGACTGTAAGTACTGCTATAGTGCATTTGGAGTAATGTTGGTTTAACAGGGTGTGTGTGGATATGGCTGTCCTACATGTTTTAATAACTGCCATGTCAGTGCTGTGTTTATGAGTAAAACCCATCTGTAGGGTCATCTGCAGACTGGGCAGTGTGTGGTGCCTTTTGTTTCATGTGTTACCCACAGAGCACCTATCTGTGAACTGCAGAAGGTAGTGTGAGGATTGCAGTCTCTAGAGTTACTGACTTTATATCCCTCATAGGACATATGTTGCAACAAACCCTGTTACAGCAGTAAATGTATGAGGTTATCACAGCAACATGTCAATATTGGCCCTGTGTATGTGCCTCCAACCACAACTATATCAACCTTTGTACATATGTCATGCAGTAAGGGGTGCATATCTGCTGTACACCATAATTAGTGACATCATATCTGATAACAAGCCAGTGAGATAGACTGCTACACATGTTATGCATAGTAGGGGTTATATCTGATGACATAACCTGAACATTCTGTGGTTGTGTGTACAATACTAAGGTCTGTGTACGTGAAGTGAATGTCAACAGTGTGTGTATTGTTAATATGTACTGTGGCCTGTGAACAGACAGTGTTAGATGTCATTGTTCTTGGTCCTGTTGTAGCTGATGTTACATGCTGCTCCACTGTATGTTACCCTATTGGCTTACATGTTTGTAGGGCCATACACACACAAATGTCCCATACCACAGACAGGCATTGGACCACACCATGTAGTGGCCTAGTATATGTAGGGTTAGTTTGTGAGTGGCACATATGTGGATGGTGTCGAACAGATAGTCCATATACTGTTATATTATGCTAGCTTATATTACGTGGCTGTGTTCACATTGGCTGTGGTTATACACTTTCACACTGATGTATCGTACTCTGTGCTGTGACATGCCTGTAGAGCCTGTTATATATGTAGGTGCATGTGCATTCCCCCATAGGAAATGTAGGCCAGTGTTGAACCAGTCTGCCTGTAGCCTGCATAGTGCTTTGTTACATGCCTAGCAGCTTAGTGTACATACCCAGTGGGATGTTATATCCAGATACTTGCCAGATGTAATGCTGCCAGACCTCCCTTAACAGTCATGTATGTCATACAGAACAGTGGGATGCTGTACAGATGTATGTCAATATCTAGTGGGTAGTATGTGGCCATGGCACCTCTGTACCAGCAGTTATGTGTCAGGACAGACAGGGGTGTGTGAATGCATAACCTATGGGGGTAAATGTATACTAGTCATTGCATGTTATACCCATCTACATGTTAACATCCACATTGTCTGTCTTAGTCCACATGTCTTGCACAAAGGGGTTATGTGTATACCTCTGGACTGTCCAGAGTGTGTCAGTTTGTCCACATATATTAGCCAACATCTCTGCCTTAGTCCACAGGTGTATTATGTGCTAGCA
This sequence comes from Protopterus annectens, assembly GCF_019279795.1. NCBI lineage: Eukaryota > Metazoa > Chordata > Ceratodontiformes > Protopteridae > Protopterus > Protopterus annectens. Next base: position 1,785,970,760 of record NC_056744.1, on the reverse strand, counting down.
GCGGTACTGTACTATGATGTCCTTAGGATGTCTGTCAGTAACCAATGGCGCACATGTTAAAAGTAGATGTGACCTCCCACACACACCAAGACTGCGAAGACAATCCCTATTACTGTAGCAATACTCTACAAATATACCTGCTATACATACCTGACATCCCCTTGCACTACAAAGTTGGGACTAAAAGGGCTGAGGTAGGGCTATGCTTCATGTTCAGGACATATGGTGAAAATATATGTATATATAATTAGCCAGATATCTATATAGATATATACACATATACATATCGACATATATAGATGGAAATGTATATGTACATATATATATATATATATATATATATATATATATATATATATATATATATACATATCAACACCCAGATATATACATATACAGAGCAATATATGTCTACACAAAAACAGATAGGGATACATATGCACATATATGTATGGATATCTACATATATATTGATAGTAGTAAGTATATCAGAATAGATATGTATGCACATATAGTTATAGATATCTACATATATACCAACATAACTAGGCATATTTGTACACATAGGGTGTACATACATATATAGTTATACAGACATATATCTATATATGCATATATTGATATATACATACAAATATATATATATATATATATATATATATATATATATATATATATATATATATATATGGTTCCACTTCATATCATCGAATTTCATTTCATCGAAGCCCAAAACATTGAGACCAAATTGTCGAAAACCCAAATCGTCGAAAACCCATATCATCAAATCTCAAATCATTGAAAACTAGAAAGCAGCTAGAAATAATATTCCACAGAGTTAGTACTGCATTTATGCAGGGGGGCAAGCCCCCCTGCACCCCCATGTGGGGGGGCTCCACCCCCCCACCCCCCCCCGTAAATAAATATATCAACTCCAAGGTTGCACTACAGTATGGGAAAAATGTAATTTCCTAACCCCACTGTCGTGCGACCTTGGAGTTGATATATTTAATTACGGGGGTGTGGGAGGTGCAGGGGCTATCCCCCCTGCATAAATGTAGTAAATAGTGTCTGGGATGTTATTTCTAGCTGCTTTTTAGTTTTCAGTGATTCGAGATTCGATGATATGGGTTTTCAACGATTTGGTCTGGATGTTTTCAAATTCTATGAAATAAAATTCGATGATATGAAGTGGAACCATATATATATATATATATATATATATATATATATATATATATATATATATGTGCATATGTACACATGGCCATATATATGTAGCACTATACAGATGTGTATACAGACATATGTATGTGTATGCATGTGTATATACATGTAGACATATATAGACCTATTATATGTATACAACTATATTTCTGTCATGAGTAAACTCATGGTTGTGTATACCCTCCCAGATGTATCTCACCATATGTATCTGCTATGTGCACATTATGATACAACAACATATGTGATGCAACAGTCATATTAATAACAAGGACTACACAATTCAGGGACTAAAGGCAATCATTCAATACTACTCAGTATGTGTATTGACAGCTATATTGGTAAAACAACAGCTGTCTTCACAGTGGTCATGGCATAATGGTTAAGTGCTGTGACTTCAGTGTATAGGGTCCTGGGTTCATTTTGTTGCTGGGCAGAACAAGGGTGTCGGATACAGAGTGGTTAAGGCACTTCTGAGTAGCTTTAAGCACATTTGCATGGGTTTGCATGAAGCTAAGTGGCGCTAAGCTACGGATAAATGTATGGGTGCTTACACAGTATAGGCTTCACTTACCAGTATGCAAATCAGCTTAACTGTTATATTGCAGCAATGTTGATACCTGCTAAGCATGGCTTAGCCCTGGTAACAGGGGCACACCACCCAATCTGATAATCTGTAATAAGTGTATGTAATGCCATATACAATACATGCGCCTATGTGCTGTTATTACTGTAGCAAGGGGTGTGAGTGTTGTGTGTGGTTCAGAGACATATATGAGGCCTGTACAGCACTGTTATCTGTGTGAATGTGTTACATACAGGTGTAGTATCCCAGGGTACGTGCCGTCACACTGGCATGTGGTGTATTGTGGCAGTAGTACTGTTGACAGTGCTAACCCAGGCAAGAGCAGAATACTAAATGTAGTATTGACAACAGGCATACCTGTGGGCATAGCTGTTCACCAAGGCCTCCCTCTTGTATCCCTGGTGTGTGAGCTGTGTCACAGTATATACCCCTTACTGAGTAATGATCCATCATGTGGAATGTAACTGTAGACTACAGTCTGTACAGCACATGTTAGTGGCGGCTTCCAACATGTAGTTATGGCATACATATTGTTGTCAGATATCTATCTATCAACACACTCATGCTACTGCATAGCTACTTGCCAAGCTGATGACTGTCAGTCCCTGTACAGATGTGCAAGATGGCAGGTATCCAGTTGGGATATGTACAGACAACCTAATATTGATTGACACTGACATGTCTGCCCAGCTGTGTAAGAACTGGCACATACAGGAGATGTCACCCTGTACACACCACATGCCACGAGTACCTCCACTACACTACCACATTCAACATAACATGCTTGGATACAGGTCTCTATCACACACACTAACCATGTGTTGTAATGCATGTTACATACATGTTATCCTGATCACCTCAGTGGCCATGTGCAGGAGACACCTGGAGGATTGGCTGATGCATGTCATTCCCACCCTGAGGGTCACTGCAGTAGTGTCCGTCGATAGAGTGCCTGCTGCCACCTGACAGCTGGCAGGATACCACTGTACACACAACCCCTATACAACCCATCTCACCTTGGACAATAGCTAGGTACATAACTATGACCACCTGCAGTGATGCACCCCTGTACTGACACATGTGTACATGTGCATGACTGAGTATAGCAGTGTCTGTGTGTTAGCACACCTGTACTTGGTAATTCCATGAGGGCCTTACCAACCAACGCAACACCCATTGCCATTTTCAGTTGTGGCTGCTGCTGTATGGGACATTACATGTACCCTATTAAGCTCCCCCATACCAGCTACATGAGCCTTACAGTACCAGCACAACAGTGTTTTACAAATGGATTGTTAGGCATGGGATACCCATTGTGTTCTGGCATGTGTGTGTAGTTGTACATGTCTGTATATCTGTAGGGTACAGCATTTTGAGGCCACATACTCCTATTACAATACCCATTGCCACGCAGTAGTACAGATAGTGTTGCTGCCCATATGTGAGGCATGACATTGCAACACCCTACTACGCATGTGGCATGTGTATTAGATGCATATCCCTGTAGTACCACTATTGGGGTATACAATGGGTTGTATCACAGTCATGACCAATGTGTGATGGTGGGTATGGCAGAGTGTCATCATGGGTTTCAGGGAGTACAATATCCACTGGGCAATGTGGGTGCTGTGTACACTGTCATTACACCAAGGTACACCCGGTATATGTCCCATGTACCACGTTATGGTTTCCACTGTCACCATCAACCATACAGGTAACAATACCACAATCCAAGCCAGTTATGCGTGTGCTGTGTGCAGCCTACCTGTAACACATTGGACACATGGTCAAGCTAGCAGAGATAGGCCCTGGTATCTTGGATGTGTGTCTGGCTGTTATGTGTCTGTTAATGTGTATATGATGGTATGTCACACTACGTATTGTCAATATACACCCATTTCATCCCCCATTAGCATACTGTACATGTCTGGGGATGTTCTGCATGTTACATGTAACCTGGGACACACCTCACCCTGAACACTGTGTGGTGTGTGCAATGTAAGCCACACACTTCAGTATCACTACATATCTAGGTAGAGGTCTAGTCCCAGTGTTGCCAAGTAATACAGTACATGTATGTGGATGGGTATACATCAGGTTGCAGGGTATACATGCCTCAGCAGGCCAGCTGTCCATTTGACACAGACAATAACCATTTTAGTAACCTGTGACGTGTTCAACTATACCCAAGATTTGTCACAGCCATGGTGTCACCAGAGTTCCATACACCCTTATGGAATATGACTGCAGACTATCATCGTGCTGACACATGTACACCTACAACACAAATGGATAACATTATAGGGACCACAATCAACCAGTGTTACTAATAGCTATAATGCTTCATTGCTGGATGGCTACACTACCTGTCATTTATGCATTACACTTGACTCCTTACAACATGTCACACTTCAGTACTGTGGTACACTGTAGTACAGTCACCGTGTGCATCAGAACCATATTAGCCTTTCCCTGCATTGATGATATGGATGACAGGGATGTGGCACAGGTATCCTCATATGCACAGGGTAACTTTGTGCTGACACATGTACACTTACAACACAAATAGATAACAATATAGAGACCACAACTAATCAGTGTTACTAACAGCTATAAGGCATCATTGCTGGATGGCTACGCTACCTGCCATTTATGCATTACATTTTACTCCTTACATGTTACACTGCAGAACTGTAGTACACTGTAGTAGAGTCACCGTGTGCATCAGAACCATATTAGCCTGTCCCTGCATTGATGATATGGATGACAGGAATGTGTCACAGGTATCATAATATGCACAGGGCAATCTTGTGCTGATACATGTACACCTACAACACAAATAGATAACAATATAGAGACCACAACCAACCAGTGTTACTAACAGCTATAAGGCATCATTGCTGGATGGCTACACTACCTGCCATTTATGCATTACACTTTAATCCTTACAACATGTTACACTGTAGTACTGTGGTACTCTGTAGTACAGTCACTATGTGCATCAGAACCATATTAGCCTGTCCCTGCATTGATGGTATGGATGACAGGGATGTGGCACAGGTATCATCATATGCACAGGGTGTGATGTTGGTTTGCCAGATGCTGAGGGTGGGCCATACATTTGACACCATGTGTGTGGGTGAGGGGTGTGCTGTAGTTAGCTGGATGTGGTGATGTGGTGTGTGTAGGTATGGGGTTGCCCTAGGTGTTTTTGCATAGTGTGTGGGTATTGCATGCACACATTTTTGCCATGTGGCTGCCCTACACAGGTGTTTATGGACAGCTGCAGACCATACCTGGCAGGGTGTGCAGTTCACTGCCTCTGGCCATGGACGCATGGATTGTGCCTGCCAGGGGTTCAATGGGCACATCCAGGTACAGGCCTCGATATGCCACTCTCACCTGATGATGACAAATGTCCGCTGGTACTAGGTTCCTCCTGGGACGGACCAGGACCACGTGCTCATGGCCTGCTGTGGTGTGGTGAGGACAGCAACCCCCCGCATTGCTGGGGCTCATACTGCCACTACGGGAGCCCCTTGGTGTTCTAGCACATCCATGTTGACTACCAACTGTTGGCATTGCTGGCCTACATCCACGCAGCCATCGCTGCACTCCCACCACATGTTCAAGCACGGACAGACCATGGTCGATGAGGGCCATCATCTCACCAGACCGTCTATCCATGAACTCAGTTAATCCACGGATGGCACCAGCCAGTTCACGGGCATTGTCATTTGCAGATTTGAAAGCAGCCATCTGCAGCCTCAGGATCTGTCTATGGTAATGTTCTATACATGCCTGCACTGCCATGACAGCCTGAAACATGCACCTGCTGGTACCAGCTATGTTGTCTATGCCAGGAGCATGATGTCCAGCTGCCCTACTATGAGCACCCTGGGACATCTGCCTGTGTGGTGCCTGACGAACATCTGGCTATGCCTGCTGCAATCAGACATAGTAGGCATAATTACCACACTTTCCTGTGCACTGCCACCGAACGCCAGCTGTCCCTCCGCTATGGCCACTGGTGATATAGGCACTGAAACTGTGTGCGGGTTTGGGGTGGCTAAAATGGGGATGTCAAATGTTGGTGCAGTGTCGGCCCCTGACAACCCCACCTGTGCCTCAACATTACTATCATCATCTTCGGTGTCTGTATGGACAACAACATCAGACTGCATGCAGGAGGGACCCTGACCCACCTCGCCACCTGTTGGGGAAAACAATAAACATACTTTAAAACCTGTACAGCATTGCAAGACAGTATACACACACACACACACACACACACACACACACACGCACACACACACACACACACACAACATTACTATCATCATCTTCGGTGTCTGTATGGACAACAACATCAGACTGCATGCAGGAGGGACCCTGACCCACCTCGCCACCTGTTGGGGAAAACAATAAACATACTTTAAAACCTGTACAGCATTGCAAGACAGTATACACACACACACACACACACACACACACACACACACACACACACACACACACACCTCCATAATACCTACCTGCCATGGCTTTACAGACAGTCCCACGTATAAGTCCATGTATTACCCCATTCTGCATCACACTTGTTAACATACACACATTGATACCACTCATTAACATATCAGTCCTCTAAATGCCTACACAAGCGGTCACAACACAAGGCCTGTTGCTACTTTACCTGCTTGACCTATGTGTAGTGGTTTTACATGGCCTCACTGCTGTCATTTGGTATGCACCCTCTGTATGTCTGGACATGATGAGCATGGCCCCTAAATGTGTGGGCTACTATGTTGTATCCATAATATCATGCACTGGTGTGTCATATGTATGTAATGCTCAGTACATGCCAGATATGCTGCTCCTTCAGCTTATCATGTGGCAACTGTAATATTTGGATATACTCCCTGGTGTTGAATAGTACTTCTCCAATGCATCTGTAGTACTGCCAATGTGGCTTGTAGGTGACCGCTCTGCTGAATGCAATATTAAGGGTGTACCTGGTGTCTACCTTTCCTCTTGATGCCTGTTCCATGCTATAGACCATATTATACTATTTGCTGTTCTGTGATTACGCACATAACAGGTATTCCTGGTGTGTAATGTGTCAGTCCATGTCCATGTACTGCATGGTCCCAAAGGGAGGTACAGCTGTATTAACACCCCACAATCTCACATGTGCATACATGGCCACCCACACAAACACACACATGCACACATGCATCCTACATGCATCTACCTCCCTCCACTTCACCAGAGTGACCCTGCAGATAAACTATCTAACCACCAGGATGTGGTAGCACACACACACACACACACACACACACACACACACACACACACACATACACACACACACGAGGTTGCACAATGATAGTACACACAGTCCTCCTATTACCCATCTGTCAACATGCAGAACATATGGTACAAAACAGCATGCAGTTCAGCTATAGGCAATCCATGCTAGCAACAGTTTACATGTGTGTGATGCATGTGCTGTGTTACTAGGTGATGCCCCTTCCCCTGGATACCACTGCACCCATGTACACAGCATTGCTGTGCACCTGTTCTGCTCCCTGCCATGTACTGTGCACTACAACTCACAGGTGTACAACTCATTGCAGAATGTGTAGTACTGTGTCAGCTATGTCAGCTTTACTGCTCACAGCCCCTATGTTTTTCAGCAACACATACCTGGGATGATATGTGGGCAGTTGTCATTGGTGAATGCCTGATTTACAGCTCTCAACATCAGCGGACCATGTATGACCAATCCAATACTCTTACACTGACAACCATCAGAGCATACCATGTCTATGGGGGGTGTACACACCATTACTGATTTGACGCACCCATTCTTGATCTGCCATAGGACCACATCACCGCATATTTTAGCAGTACATGAGCCTGATATGTGACATATGTCCTGTACTTTCACATGCAGTATCTACAGATTGTGTTAGGTGTGCGGCTGCTGACAGTAATGCATACACACTGTGTGGGAATATGTGTGCACACACTTATCATGACGGTTTATCGCACCTCTTGTTGTGTGTACTACAGCAGTCACTACTCCTGGCAGGGGTATACCAGCATGGGCCATCTGCATTTCCCAGTGTATGTTCAGTCTTCCCTACACATGTCCCCCTATTCTGCATGATTGCAAGGTCTACTCATGTGCACATCCCATGGTGTTCACACACTACCGTCACTATTGCTGTGGGGGTAGGGTTATGGCTGCCACAGGTCCTGAACCTGACTATGTGCAGATAGACCCATTCCTAGCATCCTTAGGATCCCTGCTGCAGTGCACTGGTGTGTCATGCCGAAACCCCCCTCCTTCAGCCTTTATGAAGATGCATGACAAGTAACCCCTACATATGTGTATCACTTTGCAGTGTCCCATACACTGAACACCACAGGTTACACCCTAGACCCAGCTGATAATGTGGACTAATGTAATGCCTTATGCCATAGTGTATCTCTGCAGCAGTTGCCATTGTCCTACAGGTATATACACTGGTGTTGCACTATATATGGGTGTTGTTGCGAACATGTCCGTACTGTAGGCCATGTCTCCCACCGTTATGTTACTCCCTGTGGATACATTCCACAATGACAGGGATGTTAGTTATCATGCAGGTGTCTGACATACCCTTCCAATACTGTATCATGGTCACCCCTGTGACGCCGAGCATTTCACAGCAACAATACGTGCACATGTACAGCATGCATTCATGGTAGGTGTGTTAGATGTGTGCATGGAATATACTATTGCCATTACATGCCCGGTGTGTTGGCAAGCATCTACATAAACCATACTCATACTCACCAGCTACAGGCTGCTGCCTTGGTGGTATCCTGGAGGGACATACATAAAAGGGTGAGAGATGCAATGTCAATAGCCACACCTGTGGCAATGCTACAGGGTGGGTGCAATATTACAATACATCAACGGTACATTTCCATGTTACTACCACATCTGGACATCTGTTTATCACTACAATGCAGCAACATAATATATCTATGACATGTCAGATATGCATGATCTACCTGTACCAATGTGGATGTATACACAACAGTGGTTTACTGATGTGCCCTGTGTCCTTACTTGCACACTCCTCGGCTAGTGTGTGGGTGCCACCACCTCCATAAAGGTGTCCAGTGGTTGGTGGCTGGCTGGACAGGCAGGTGCCACGAGGCTGGCCAGGAGCTCCTCCACATGTGTCAAGGGGAGATGGATGCATGACCCCCCCCCATGGCGAGGTGATCCCCCCAGACTACAGCAGCACAGTGGCATTGTGAAGCAGGTCAGTACAATGATGCCGGACCTGCTCATAACTGCGGTTGTGCAGTCCAACATCATTGACCTTGTGGACTAGGTCATTCCACAGGGCTGTCCACTCCTGTGGTTCATGGGCAGCCCTGCCAAACAGCACTGGGTAGTTCTGGATCAGGTGTGATATAAGCACATCATTCTCCGCTGTTGAATAGGTGGGCAAGCATGCATGTGACATCTTGGCTGAAAGACATAAAGATGGAAACAGGTCTGAGCAACTCATACAGCAAGGTTACCACAGTTCATAATACACATCTCTGTCACCCCCCACCATATCAGCTTCAACAAACTGTACACACATCTCATTAGGTATGACTACAGCTTACCTACCAGTGGGACAGATATTGTATTGTACCACACTTTCTGCTATGTGATTGTAGCCATGTTCCCTGTGTGGACACTATCATTGCTGGCCTGTTACAGACTATTCACCTGCATGCCTTTGTCAGGGCCACTATGGTTCCATATATTCCAGTGGTATGGCTGCTTTGGGATTGTTGCACATCTGACATTCTGTATTATTGGGGATATCTATGCATGCTGTTGGACATGTTCCAGGATTGTGTAGACTATTACTACCAACATATGTTCTATAACAGTGACACAATAACATGTATATGATCTATTGGCCAGCAGAACCACCTCTCCAAACCCATCTGCCCATGATACCTGGCCACATCAGATGTGTGTCCTAACCTGGGGCCGTCTCATGTACTGGTCCAGCAATACCATCAGGTGGAACCAACCCAGAAGATGTTGTCAGCCCCCCTGGGGGCACACACAGACATGTTCCTGTCCCCTGAGGTCAGGTCTAGGGTCTGTTCCATACCAGGCTCCACAGACACATGTGGAATGTGCTACATCAGTCTGAGGCACCCAGTACATATTCACAGGGCCAGCATGCTCCTCCTGCTCAGCCTCCAGGCCAGGCACCTTCAGGACATGGACTGCTGTTGTGAGAAGCAGTGGGCGGAAATCTTGTTCCAATTGTGGCCATATTGGGGCCCATGAGGTGTCCACATCACAGACCACACACATCATCCAGGTAGTTTACCCACCACATGTCACATACCACCCCTGTAGACTGTCTTCTGTATCTACCAACTCTGACCACCTCCGCAAGTATGCCTGCCATACTTCCCCATATTCTCAGTGCATATTTCACAGATGGGGGCAATGTGGTCCCAACAAGGGACAAACATGTGACATACCCATCCATTTTTTTACACACTGCCAGCTGTAGATATCTTTGTGTATTGCTATGTGTACTGGTGCCTCATACATAGCACTTGTCACCGTGGTAGTAATATAGGGGACATGTCTTTACATACATATATATTTGTGTGTGTGTTTGAATATATGTAGACGTGCATATAGGTATATATCTATATATGTGTAGATATATGTGATGTATAGATGTGCATATATACGTCTACACATGGGTATCTGTATATTTGTGGACATACATGCTGATATATATATATATATATATATATATATATATATATATATATATATATATGTGTGTGTGTGTGTGTGTGTGTGTATATATATCTATATATATCTATATATATATATATATATATATATATATATATCTTTATATAGATATATATATATATCTTTATATATTACATATGTGGCATATGTACACATATGCATACCTATATGTGGAGTACATTCAGACATCAGGTCCACAATCTCACAACACCTTCCTGCACAGCTGCACTGTTCTGCCTTGCTGCAACACAGACAGGTGCCACATGTGGACATGACCTGACATTAGGGGGGTATATGTAGAACCCGATTGCAGGTAACGTACCTGTGGAAGCAATGTTTGTTAGCAGTACCTGACTGTTGCCACACAAAGTTCCAGATTGCACATTAGTTTTATGCACATACATCTCACTCTGTTACTGCACACACTCTCGTCACAGCTTGACAACATGGGGGTGTAGATAGGACATACTTGGCTTATTACTCTCCTAACAGTTTTGGGGGTTGCTACAGTGACAGGTTTGTTCTCATAGATGTTTGACAATCACTTGTATTCCCTGTTTGCTGGCTAAACATCTGGGATCATCCCAAAGACTTACCAGGGAAACAGGCAGCAGATATGGACCCATATACTGGACATTCTGGCCTCATCTGTACAATTGTGGCATATGATTCTGTATGCAGCCTACTTCCACTCCCATGATTCAGACAATGGCTGTGTCTGCTACAACTTAAACACTGTCCATCACAGTTGTGTCTGCTATATAGATATTGCTGTATATCTCTTATTTACTTTCTGTCTTATTAATCCCCTGTGCTTTTGCATTCTGACCTTGTATTACAACACTCTTATACAGATTTCCTAGACAGTTATATTTTGTAGGACAGTGTGGGTGACAGTGATGTGTAACACTTCATTATTCAGAGCAACTGCATCAGTCGCAATGCCATACAATACCAGTGTAAACAGTACCAGTACGGGGTATCATTCTTGTATTTCTGGGCACAGTGTTGGTATCTGACAGACCTGTGGGAGAAATGTTTGTTAGCACTACCTGAATGTTCTCACACACAGTACCAGATTCCACATTACTATTATGCACATACATCTCACGCTGTTACTGTACACATTCTGGCCACAGCTTGACAAGTTGGGGTGTAAATGGGACATACGTGACTTCTTAGTCTCATAAGGTATTGGGGAGTTGCTAGTGTGCCAGCTTTGTTCTCATAGATGTGTGTCAATCAGTTGTAATTCCTGTTTGCTAGTTATACATCTGGGATCATCCCACTGATTTCCCAGGGGGGGCAGGTTGATAGGCAACAGATATGGGCCACTTTACTGGACATTCTTGACATATCTGTACAGTTGTGGGGTATGATTCTGTATGCAGACTACTACCACTGGCAGGATTTGAACCATGGCTGTGTGTGCTAAAAAACAACAACAATTCACATCTCAGTTGCATGTGCTATTCAGGTTTTGTCCTCTGCATTTTCCCCGTTTTCTGTCTATGTGTCTCTCAGTTGTACTAAATGGCCTCTAGGGATTACACCAGTCATATACAGACATTTCTACACATTCAATTTATGGTGCACAGTGTGGGTAACAGTGCTTAATACAACAGTACTATTACATGATTGCAAATCTACATTACCATATGATACCAGAGTATACACATGCAGTCCAGCAGTTAGACCTTTATTGTCAGGCTATTACACTTTTATTTACATACAAACTATATGAGACTCTTCCTGCCATATTCTCCAGTGTATACAGTACTTTCCTTGAACAATACAGGTTTTATACAGGCAATTAATTTACTACTACTTTTAGTTTTATTTCCTATAACAGTAAATGCATGAGTATTACTGACCTGCCTCGTGTCGCAACCTCGCCAGGCAACTGACGTGGGCCTCCTAGTTTGCGGCCCGCTCCACTGCAACTGTGGGGGATATAAGAAGAATATTTAGCCATACCTATCCATGATATACATGAGCTGGCAATTATTACACACATAGTGGGGTGATACTTACAACTGGAACATCCCCTGACCCTCTAGCCTCGTGGATCCACTGCACCAAGAGGTCCCCCTTATGCTGCTTCAGGCTGGCATAGGGATGACTGACCTGCTCACCAGTTTGGGGTATGCCAGTGGCACTGGTGAGGTCACAGGCAAGATGGTCCCAGGCCTCCGCCTTATATTGGGAGTTCTGGTACTAGCCCTGCAGCAGTCTCTGATCATGGTCTTTGACAAGGAGTCCTACCATGACTCTGGACTCCTGGATGCACCAGCACTGCACCCGAAAGTGCACACCTTCTCCCCTTCCTGACATGGTGCCTGCAAGGGGAAGCTACAACCAGTTATGAGATGTATTCCCACCTCTTGGGTTTAAGTAGGGCCAATTTCCCACACTTCCGCAATTGGCCAGTTTTGAAAAGGCTAGGCTATGGGCAAACCTGCTTACCTAGGGTTGGCATTGTTTAAAGAGTATACCTCTGGGCACACTGGGTTAGCTAGCCTACACATTGCTTACACTTCCTAAGCTGGCCTGTGCGATGCTTAGCATTGCTTACATTACACTTTCCATTATAATTCCTTTTTTGGCATTGATTTATTATTCATTACACCTTATATGTATGCCTGGTATCCATGACTCATGTGTACATAAACTGTATGGGGTCCTTGTGTTTTATTGGGGACTTCAACACTCTATTACAATTACACCTGACTTCTGGGTATACTGCTGTACTCCAGTTTACATATTTGTATTATGTAGTGGGTTAAAGCACATATGTCTGTATACTGATTCCTTTCACAGGTTCAGTTTGATTTTACTATGGTGAAGACTTGTTTGCTGATACCTTATTCTTCTGTGATGGCTTGGTGGTTAACTACTGTGACTATAGGCATGGCATCCTGGGTTCAAGACCTACAAGGCTGTTTATTTTGTTAGTGGGCAGAACAATGGTCATTGGATACAGAGTGATTAAGGCACTTTTGAGCATTTGTAAGTGAGCTTGCATGGGTTTGCGTGAGGGTAAGCACTGCTAACCTCCAGTTTCATATGCTTACAGAGAGTTAGCTTCAAAATTGCTTAACCTGTGTGTGCATTACTTACGCCCATTCAAATGGGCTTAAACTTGCTTACTAGTGCTTATATATGCTTACTACTGCTTATTTGTGCTTAAACCTGCTTACTAGTGCTTTATTCATTATGACACTGACACCTCACATGGGCATTTACTGCAGTACTCCAGTTCATAAATATATGTTATTTAGTGGGTTATGCAACACAAATATTGGTCATAACATACTTTGCCATGGAAAGTGCTGCAATGGGACTCGAACCAGGAATGCCTGCTTGTAAGAAGAATGCTCTGCCCACTACTCTATTCCATGCTGCTTTACTTGCATATATCTTCCTTGTTATCCTCTTCAGCAAATTTAAGCTGCATTAACCGTAGCTAAGCGATGGGCACAGCCATGCACCTATAGTTAGCTTTAATCTGATTTAAAAAAAAATGGGTTTGTTCATTTTATTTCTATATACTTGCTGTTGTACACGAGGGGGACTGTTGTTGGGGATATGCAGACACCTATGAGCGGTCTTGCTCATTTCTTACCCCTTTCTGCTGTTCTTCACTGTAGGGGCGTATATATTCTGAGAGCTCTGCTCTCCGACATGCCCCCTGCACTCTTACACACTCCATGTAAGATTAGGAGCTCAGGCAGCTTGCCTCATTAATATGCATGGAGCCCTGCCGTCCTGCTCCTAAACGGCTGCCTCCATGCAGGACTAAGCTAGTCCTGCACTGTGGAATAGTAAATCCGGGGGTAGGTGATGCAGTTATCAAAGAGGAATGCTGAAAACAGCAAAGGCCTCCTCAACACCCATGCTACTTAATTGTATTGTCTGAGATAACCTTACCACAGAATACATTTAATTTCCGAAGATACCACAGTCTTGATGCTGGTATACATATCTTATCAACCAAATGTTTGCCATCATGTTTCAGTGTTGATCACAGCTGTTTCACTACATGTATGTGGTTTCATTTGTGCTGCTTAATAAAATAAGACATTTAACAGTGCATCACATTCCACTATGAAACTTTTTACAATATTTTGAAAGTGGTATTTAAGCACACATTGCTGTACTCTTAAAGAACAATATTGCTACAGCTTCTACATATATGCTGAGTACAACACTACTGCTTTACAATTTATTTCATACGTTCCAGAAACATTACTTTACTGTTTTATTCAGTCATTCTCTGATATTTAATTTAACCAACTCAGTGTTGTGAGGGAGCAGGGGCCCCTTTTAACAAGCAGTGGGTGCAAGGTAGACAAACAAATCATGGGTACAGTGCCAATCTATAAGAGGAAACACACACACACACACACACACACACACACACACACACACACACACACACACACACACACATTTTATATTATATATACTCACAGACAATTTGGAGGATTGTCAATTCACCAGTGTCCTGCCTTTTGGGGAAAGATAGAAGTATGAGTCAGTGCCCAGCATCAGCATCTACCAGATTTGTTCACAGAACGTACTAATGCACATTGGTATTTACATAACTACAAGAGCAGAAGGTTTCCAAATCAGATTTATTTTATCCATTGATCAGATTGACCTGATACCCACATACTGACAACAACAGTGGCTTGTTATACCAATGATTGTTGTGACAGGCCTTCGTTTCCTATTACGATTAATAGAGTACACAGTTCTTTTATATATGCTACAGTTACTGATGTATGTTTAATGAATTTCTGTAAGGGTGCAGCTAATGTGACATCAGTGTGTATATGCTAGAAGTGTGATAAGGCAGAAAGTAGAATGCAAAGTGTTTTACATGCCTATTGCCTACTACTTCCCTTAAGAATTTTTGTTAATACTGTAAAGGGACTTTAACTGGTGTTTCTGTGTGAGTTTTTTCAGAATTAATGTTAAATTGGCGAACATTTTCACAATTATTTGAATGTTGGTATCCCACAATTTGAGGCACACACTCACATCTAGGGCCAATTTGGAATGTCCAGTTCACCTGCAGCATGTCTTGGGAATGTGGGAGGAAACAGCAGCACCCAGAGGAAACCCACACAAAAACAAGGAGGACATGTAGACTCCACACAGAAGGCACCCCAGCTGCAAAGTGAACCAAAGAACCTCTTACTGGGAGGTGACAACACTAACTGATGTACCACTGTGCTGCCCAGCTATAAAGAGTAGTCTGCTGGGGGTTTTCAACTGTTCAATGCTATTCATCATCATCATTGTAATATTGTGTATACAACTTTAATAATACACTTATATGCATGTGCTTACTTGTTCATAGGTTCATAGGTGTGTACTATGTTAATGGCCCTGGATCCTTTAC
Source organism: Protopterus annectens (assembly GCF_019279795.1). Taxonomy (NCBI): domain Eukaryota; kingdom Metazoa; phylum Chordata; order Ceratodontiformes; family Protopteridae; genus Protopterus; species Protopterus annectens. Next base: position 1,785,954,689 of record NC_056744.1, on the reverse strand, counting down.
AAACCTAGCCCATAGGATTACCCTGGCATCATGCCACCCATTAGTTGCCAGTGCCTCTGTCGAGTAGAGCCACTGCAGTGATCCACAGGGTGAATTTTCTATTTCCCATCCACTCATCAAGCTTTCTCTTGAAGAGGGCCAGTGAAATGCTCTGTTTGACATATATGGGAAGTCTATTTCATAGAATGGGCAGTCTCTGGGTTATGAACCTGTCCCTCCAGCATATTCTGTTGATTGTGGTAATGCAGTTGAGGTCTCTGGAGCATGTGGTGCGAAGGGATTGGGATTTGTTTAGATGTAGCATTTCTAACAGAGTTGGGTCAGACATGGCTTTGTAAGTCAAGCAGAGATTGCCTCTAAGTAGCTGATATGAGACAGAGAATAGTTGGAGTTTTTGAGACTGTCCACATAGGACAACTGTTTAAGGCCTAGGATTCTCTTTGTGAGGTACTGTTACAGCCTCTCCAGTTGTTGCAGATGTCTAGTGAGGTACATGCCAAATGGGGCATTGTACTCGATGACTGGCCTAATGAGGGAAGGGTAGAGGGAGACAATGACCTCTTTCTTCCTGGATGCAAAACCCTTCGTAATGAGATGTGCCACACAGAAGGACTTTCTGACCACAGTGACCATATGGCAGTCAAAAGAGAGTTGCTGTGAACCTGTGTTCCCAGATCTCTTATAACGGCTTCTGTGTTCTGTGGACTACCATCGATGTGGTGATTCACTGGAAATTTAAAGGGGATGATGACACATTTTTTGGCATTGAGCTTAAGGCCATGGTTCTGACACCAGTAGTTGGTCTCAGTGAGGCCTTTCTGCAGGATGTCAACATCACTTGGGGAGCTAATAATAGCTCCCAACTTGCAATTGTCTGCGAACTTTGTCAGCCAGAGTCCCTTTGTGTTGGCCTGGACTTCAGAGAAGTACATACCAAACAGGAGAGTGTGAGTTGTGTGAGTAAATCTCAGTATTATAATTGATAAACTATACTTATGTAAAAGTAACGCGTTACTCTAGTTAGTAACTAGTAATAGTAATATATTACTTTTTTGGAAAAGTAATAAGTAATAATAATATATCACTTTCACTGAATGGTGGCTAGTAATAGTAACTTTGTTACTTTTATAAGTAACTAGCACAATAGTGTTTTATGAATAACTTCTTTGGATATAGCTAACTAATGTTCTGAGTGTGTGTGTGTATGTGTGTGCGTACGTGTGCACGCGTGCATGCATGGGTGTATGTGTGTGTGTGTGTGTGTGTGTGTGTGTGTGTGTGTGTGTGTGTGTGTGTGTGTGCCTTATGGAATGGTTTGCATTAGGATAAGATAAGGTGTAGGGTTAGTGTTAGGGTTAGTACACATTAAAAAGTTGGTAGACTGGAGTAGAGCCATACTAATACATCATAATCCTAACCCTAACACCTACAGCTTACCGTAAAACCCTTTCTGTAATACCAATACTATTCAATAAAACTAGAATTTAGTGTTCATAGGTTCATACTAGGCTATCTGCCCTAGGGCATTTATAAGCCTAGCCAGAGTGTGTTTGGCTTTTGCCACCCATTTTAAATTAATTTTGCTATGTCCTTTTTTGAGGTTAGTATACTGTGCCTCTGTCTAACAGTGACACAGAAGTGATACCCGGGGTAAACCTACGATCTCCCATCCACTCATCAAGATTCCTCTTGAAGAGAGTCAATGAGGGACTCTGCCTAACCTGGACTGGGATTTTATTCCAGAGTGAAGGGAGCCTCTGGGTTATGAATCTGTCCCTCCAGCATGTCCTATTTATTTCAGTACTGAGGTTCAAGTCTCTCGAGTGCATAGCTCGATGGGATTTGGATTTTCTGAGGTGCAGCATGTCCATTAATTCCGGGTTGGACATGGCTTTATACGTCAGGCACAGATCGCATCTGAGCAGGCGGTATGCCACTGAGTAGAGCTGGAGTTTCTTTAACCGGGCAGCATATGGCATCTGTTTGAGCCCTTTGATCCTCTTGGTGAGGTAATTTTGGGGTCTTTCCAGTTGCTGCAGGTGTCTGGTAAGGTACATCCCAAAAGGGGCATTGTACTCAATTATGGGCCTGATGAGGGATGAGTAAAGAGGCACGATGACCTCCCCTGATCTAGATATGAATCCCTTCATGATTAGGTGGGCTATATAAAATGTTTTTCTAACCACTTTGGCCACGTGGTTGTCAAATCAGAGATTGCTATCAACTTGGGTCCCCAGGTCCCTAATTACTTCTTCTGTACTTAATGGATTACCACCTATGTGGTAATTTGTGGGCACTTTGTTTTTGCCAAAGGGGATGACTATACACTTTTTGGCGTTTAGCTTGAGGCCATGGCTCTGGCACCAGTTGTATGTTTCTATGAGGCCCTTTTGGAGGATGCTTGTGTTGGCTGGAGAGTCGATTATGGTGCCCAGTTTGCAGTCATCTGTGAACTTGGTCAGCCACAGTCCTTCCGTGTTGGCCTGTACCTCCGAGAAATATATACCGAACAAGAGAGGTCCCAGGACTGAGCCTTGTGGGACACCTCTTGTAACTGGTTTGGAGTCTGACATGGCTCCAGCAATTCTAACCATGTGGGTTCTGTCCTTGAGCCAGTTTGCAACCCATCTAGTGACATAGAGGTTTATATTTAAGCTGGTGAGCTTATCTATAATGCCCGAGTGGGGTATTGTATCGAAGGCTTTTGTGAGGTCCAGGTAGGCTGTGTGGACCACCTTCCCCTCGTCAATGGCCTTGGTGACTGTCTCAAAGAAATCAACCAGGTTTAAGAAGCAGGATCTGCCCTTGACAAAGCGAAACTGGGTAGGATCCAGTGTCCGTAGGTCCCCAATATCTTTATTTATGAGGTCCATGATGATCCTTTCCATAGCTTTGCAGACCAAGCTAGTCAGGCTTATGTGGCGATAGTTTTCAGGATCTGTTGAGGCACCACCTTTGTGGAGAGGGACCACTGTTGCTGTATGCCACTCTTTGGCTACATATCCTGTAGTAAGGCTGAGATTGAACAGTAGTTTTATGTTTGGGTTTAGCTCTTCTTGGAGTTCATGTAGGATGCAGCCCGGGACATCGTCTGGTCCCAATGATGCTGTGTTTTTTGCTTTGGAGAGGGCAGCTCTTACCTGAGCATCTGAGATGTCAGGGGGGGCAGCACTCTGCTGGGATAGATATTTGCCCTTTTGGTGGGGAGGGGGGGGAGTTTGCACTAAACCTGTCAGCTAGGATGTTGGCAATGTCTGTGGGTTCGGTGTATTTTTTGTCATTTTGGACTAATTCTGAGCATATCTGGGAATTCCCACCCAGGTTCCTAACATAACTAAAGAAAGCCTTGTGATTATCCTTAATGTCCTGTGCAATTTTTCTCTCGAAGCTGGCCTTAGACGATTTTATGAGTGCCCGTAGTTTTTTGCTAATACTGATCAGAGATGCCTTCCCTTTTTGGGATTTTGCTCTATCATGTAGTAGCTTCCTCCTTCTATTGTATAGTTTGTTTGTGGCTGGGGCCACCAGACAGGATGTCTGCCTTTGGAGGATTGGGTCTTGGTTTTATTTGGGATTGCATGATCCATGCATTCCTGAAGGTGTTCATAGAATGCATTTATAAAGGATTCTGCGGTCTGGGCCGTATTTTCCACAGGCCCGGGGGCTTTGAAGGATTCCACCTCGGTTTTGAGGAGTGTGAAATTTGCTTTAGAGAAGTTTTTCGCTGTGGTTTTCAGGGCAGGGGGTGGAGTCGGGATGTGAATATCCAGTGAAATTAGTTTATGGTCTGATCTTATCAGTGAGGGATACACTTCTGGCCTGGAGAATAGAGTCCCCATGTTGGTGATGATCAGGTCCAGTATGTTTTCCCCTCTTGTGGGAATGGTAACAAGTTGTTCCATAGCATTTGAGTTTATAAATTCTAGGAACCTTTGGGCTAGGGTGTTGGAGCTAGAGTAATGCTCCCAGTCTATGTTTGGGTAGTTGAAGTCGCCCAATATAATGGTGTTTGGAGAGAACTTCATATTTTCCAGTGTTCTCAGGAAGGCCGAGTGGGGTTCCTGGGTTTGGGAGGGTGGTCTGTAGCAGGCTATAAACTGGAAGGCAGTTTTACCCACTGTTAGTTGCACATGGATAGTCTCTGATGCTTCGTGCTGTGCCACCAACTTGGAAGTGTGGGTTTCTTTGGCGAATATTGATACTCCCCCTCCTTTTGTGGTTCGGTCCAAGTTTTGGGGCCGAAAAGCATGGTATGAGGTATAACCTGGTAGTGCTGGGGTGCTCTCCGGAGCCTTGAACCAGGTTTCTGTTACTGCACAGATATCGATGTTCTCCATGCTAAGGAGAATTTCGAGTGCGTGCATCTTGAGGTTTAGACTCCTGGCGTTGAGTAACATTACTCTTAGTTTCTTATCCCTTGTGATACCTATGGAGGTGGGTTTGTCTTTTGAGCCTTGCCTAAAAAAGGCACTATGGGGGTAGCAAGAGCCTTTGCCAATATCCAAGAGCCCGGGGTGACAGGTGCAAGCAGTCCCTAGCGAAGCATCGTGGCTTGTCGAGCATGTCATCCCAGGCTGACAGGCATTGGATCCCCTTTGAATGACACCAATACTTAAGCCAGTTGTTGAAACTGATCATCTTGTCTTCATATTGTGGCATCATTCTTGGTGAGGGTAAGATGCTACTCAAGGTCAGGGTCATACCAGCCTGGGCTACATGCTCAGAGAGCTCCTCTATGTCTCTTTTCATGTAGTCCAGGGAGGTACGTCTCAGGTCATTCACACCAGCATGGACAATGACTGAGTCATATTTTTACTTGCCTTGGAGTGACCTGAGTGCTTGTGTTATGTTGTGGATCCTAGCGCCCGACAGGCAGTTCACCGTGACCTTCTCCTTGTTCAGCCTGGTGAGCGGGACGTCAGTGTGCCTGACGATAGAGTCACCTATTACAAGTGTATCAGGTGTGTTGTTTAGCCTTAAGGGCTGTGACTGTTTGGCACACTGGCTTTGTGAGCTATGTGTTGCACATGTTTTGTTTTGGGGTAGCGGTTGCTTGGGTGTCTGCTTTGGAGGTCTCTGCTGCTTAGGCAGATTTTTATTTAGAGCCTCCGAGTATATTTTTGTGTGTTTATATGTTTGGTTTGCTGTCATGGTAGGTCTATGTGAGACTGCAATTGTAGTGAGTGTGGTTTCCTTCTCCTCCTGACTGGTTTCGCCAGTACTGAGCTGAGAGAGCTTAGCCTCCAGTATGGCTATATGGTTGCATCTCTCACATGTGTTGGAATTTGTTGGGAGGAGGAGAGGGTTGTCTGTGTACATGAGGCAGTTGTAACATTGCCTCAAGATTCCCAGATTCACCAGCTGGACCGGAGAGGAGATTGACAACTGACCTTTGGACATTCTAGAATAGTATTGGGAATTCCTTTATAATTGAAAAAAGGGCCAATGGGGAACAAGGTACTCAAGGGGAATTTGTGAGGGTGTAGTGCTTTTAATTTTTTAGTGCTGACTTATATAATTGCTTTAGTGAGCAAGTGCCAGGTAACTTAAATGCAATGTGTTACAGGTAACTTAAATGCAAAAATGACAAACAGTAACTTTCTTTCAAGTGAAACAAGGAAATATGTGTTACACATATTTTTTACAGTAAAGACGATAAAAGGAAATTCTTTCCCTTTTTCAGTCTTTTGCAGGTTCGGTTTTAAGGGTTTTAGGTAATATGAATCTTCAATCTGTTTTTTTTCTGTTATTTGCATTCAGGATGTAAACAGTTTGATCATTCATACTATAATCATATGTGGACAGGTGAATTCCATCCACTTGTGCCCAAGAAGAGAGATGGCCCCTAGAGATTTAAATCTGTTTTTAAGAATGCAGCAGTGTGGGCTGTTCTCTAAAGAGTTTTGGAAACAGCTCACAGCACAGAGAACCACACGCGAGTGTGGACATGGTCTCACCATCCTGACTCCCATCACCTAGTCCCATGTACAGATGGAGGTGCAGCTTCACCAAGAATGTCCTTTGACTTTAATGGGATTCTTTATTTAATAAACCTTTCTGCCAGAGGAACGGGTCTGATTCCTGTTTTGGAACTGTGAAGCTTACACTAAATGGGGACTGTCAGAGCTCCCCCTTTTTTAGAAATGGGCATGTAGTAAAAGCTCATTGCTGAGCGTTACTTTGCACCCACTTATTTTGGAACTGAGCCCAGTATTTTACACTGGTGTATGAGAATTGGAAGCATATTTTAGTCTATTGGTAAAGGTTTCTGATGACGTCAGTCGCTCTACTAGACAGGGGTTCACAGAAGTAAATATTGTGGGAAGAAATAGCCAGAGAATTGACATGGCTAGGCTTGTACAGGCCCTAGGGCTGATAGCCTAGTACCAACCTATGAAAAGGGCTAAAAGTAATATCTAAACCAGAGAGTTTATCATACCTTTTTGTTTTTCTTCTCAGTTACTGAAGGAGTAGAAAGAAGTGATCTTATTTGTGTTGGGCTTTCTTCTATCACCTGCTGATCATGATGTTTTTCATGATTAGATGTTAATTTTACTGCTGGGGATCATCATTTAGGCAGCCATTAGAGTGTTTCACTCTCTTATGGGTATCCTGTGATGAGAGCTTTTCCATTTTCTGGTTTTACCTTTCCCCTATTGGTGATAAGAGCAGTTGCATCTCCACAAGGGGTGCAAGTGCTCCCTTGTCTGAGTATGTATATTCCCCCCACTTACACTGACCGCATTAATCATCACAGGCCTAGGAAACAATGTTCACATCTTCCCAGCATTGGCTCCATCCCTCACAATGGGTTTCTGCTCTTCAATAAAGGCTCTGTCATCAGAGTAGTGACATAAGATCAATGGGGACCAGTGTCCCTCCAGCATCAGATATGCCTCATATTCTGTATCTGCAGGGCTTTATCCCTCTGCACCACCGGCACAGGCTAATCAGAAAGGAATGTAATTGCAAAACAAAAATTCATGAAAAGTGCAGCAATATATTGAGTTAAAAATGAGGTTATACACACACAAGTTATGAACTTCCTTAACACACACAAACTTCTGACTGACACACAACACTGGTTCCGACCTTCCCATAGCATCATTACTGCTCTTATGTCATTCACCCATACAGTAAATAACCATAGAAATAATGGCCAATATGTAGCCACAGTTTTCCTGGACCTTTCCTAGGCCTTTGATATGGTAAATCACAGCAAACTTGATACTACTCTCTCAGAGCTAAATTTTAGTAACATCACCCTAAGCTGGTTGCAAAGCTACTTAACAGGGTCACCAACAGGTGGTTAAATGACAAAAGGAACTCTCTTTACTATTCCCAGTCTCATTAGGAGTTCAGCAACACAGCATCCTTGGCCCCGTACTATTCTCCATTTTTACAAATAATCTTCATACTTCTATGCAAAGCACCTCAATCATCCAATACGCAGATGATTCCACATTAATCTGTGCAGCTCCTTCACTCCAGGAATTCCAGTCATTACCCCAAGACACCTTCTTATCAGTTGAGAAATGGCTTACGGACTTACAACTGATTCTGAACCCTAATAAAACACAACTGATGATCTTCCACCCTACTAGACACACTATAGACCAACCCCCATTTAGCATCACATCCTACAATAACACTACTATCTCTCCAGTTACACACACCAAACTATTGGGAGTCCATATTAATTGTAACTTGAAATGTGATATCCACATCTCCTTGACTGTAAAGAAAGTTCACAAACAATTGGGCATTCTGTGTAGAAGCAAACCTTTTCTCAGAAAAGATACTAAGGCCACATTAGCACGTACATACCTGTCTCAACTCTCCTCTATGCCTCTCCAATCCTAATTAATTTTAGAAAAACAGATTTACCAAAACTAGAGTCATGCTACAACAAAATTGTTAAGTTTGCCACTGATATCCCCTACAGAATTCACCACTGTCAAGCACTAATGGCTGGAACTCTCCCAGCTTGTCCTTTACAACAACTTACATTAGCCCATAAAATTATATACCATCCAGACAAAACTCCGTCACTTCAAAATCTACTACAAACTTATAGTAGCAATGGGGTACTAAGATCAACTAATAAACCCCTTCTCAAAGTAACTAAAGTAAACAATGCAGCAGGAGCTTCTCTCCTCTCCTACTACTACATCGCCAAAAAATGAAATTCTTTACCCATCAACACAGCATCTAACGCCTTAGTAAAGACACACCTGGCAGAAACACGGCTCTGTAACTGTGTCAGCCCTGGCTAGCTCAACACCCACTCCCCAGTTTACAAACCTTTTGATATTTTACTTCTAACTATTACAGCTACTGTCTTGTGAACCTACCTAGGTTTGTTGAATATTAAACACATCAGGAAACAGCTTCTGTATCCAAACTGTCCTAATGTTTACTCACTCTGCTAGATTTCCAACGAACTCTTTATAAATGTTACATTCATTGTTCATGTTGTAATTGCATAAAACTTGTAACCTGTGTTCTCCACTTTTTAATAATGTGTACATGTATTTGTCATATGTCTTGTTCAAATGTAATGAGTCTTAACTGTGGAGCTTTTCTCCCCAGGCCTCCGCTGAAAAAGGACATGTGTCCAGTCAAACTTTCCCATTAACCAAATGAAAAATAAAATAAAAAATAAATAAAATAAATAAAGGCAATCTGACTTACATACATACATGCATAGATACATACATCAATCAATCAAGCAATAAATAAATAAATAAAGCCAATGCAACTCAAAGTCAAGTCAAAGAAAACTTTATTGTCATTCAGAACTACACAGCAGTGCAGATGAACGAAATTATGATTTGTTCTCAACGCAGGAAACAGGTGCAAATATAGACAGATAAAAAATAATAAAATATCACAGCAGAAATTTAATAAGTAGCAATTAGTAAGTAAAGTAGGACAGCAGTGACCCACACCCATCCCAGAACAGGAGACAAGGAAGACAAAGGAACAATATGAAGGTAATATTGTCAAAGTAAACTTGAAACAAGAGCAGCATATAAATAATGTTAAATTATTATTATATAAATAATGTTTTGTTTCATCAGCTGTGTTATGTGCCATCTGCAGCAGTCAACCTAACTCTAAGATGGATCTTAACTTGCATATCCATAATGCAATATGCCAATGCATGGCTAGTAGTCCTGATCAAAGTTTTTCACAGTGTAAAGGAGCTACTTTAAGCATAGCTGGCCTTAGGCATAGGCCAACTAGGTGGCTGCCTGGGGCGCCACTCTAGCAGGGGCACTTTTCTAGTATTTATTTGTTTATTTTTTGTAGTAAAGAAATAGTTTCTTTAAAACATGTTTAACGAATATAGGAAAAACTGAAGAGTAAGACGAACTGTGAGAAAAACGAAGAAAAAAAGTAATCTGGATGAGGTAGGTAGACCAGGATAGGGGCAGTGGGTTTTGGTGGGGGGTGCTGTGGAGTCCTTTTGCCCACGGCACCAGCTGACCAAAGACTGACCATGATTTTAGTGTACACTTAGAACAAGGATCACTATTGTATTACTTCATAAAAAAACATAATTATGACCTTTTTTCACATATCTTATTGTTAACAACTATGACATGACCTAATAACAATTTTATCATACAAAGATCTAAATGAATAGAAATATAAGTAAGTGTTGAGGTTGTTTTTTGTTTTAGCTGCTGATTACATTTTTGGTAAGTTGCTTCTATACTGTAAAAAAATTGGAAGCATTTAGCAAGTGCACATAAAAAACAGACTATTATTTGATGTTAAATGAGATTATTCCAAAAATGCCTCCTCGTTTGATGTTTGTACTGTAACCACAAAACAAATACAAATTTATTTTATTATTAAGTTTGTTATTAATGAATTTTAGTTGTTTCTATTTTTATGTTTTAAAGTAGACCATTTCTTATTTAGACATGGTATTTTACAAAAAAAAATCACATTCTCAGCAAAGACAAAAGCCATATTTTTAGTTTTAGTAAAATGTTTCAAATACTGTATCACAGTTTAATAAGCTAGATACAGAAAATTAAATATTTTTCATTTTCAGACATTTTTTCCAGGACATGGTTGCCTAAATCAGGACTATATTGTGCAAGGAAAAAAAACAAAGAGCTGATGGAAAACTCTGTAGCCTGGAGGTCTGGATAGGATCCACTTTTCTTGTTTCATTTTTTCACCAGGTAAACCCACTACACACAAGTCACCTTTCAGGGGTGACCTAGAAGCACTGTCTGCTTAACCAATTTACTCATAATCACAAAGTAGGCAGATGGAATTACATCTTGGACTCCAGGCCCTATCGTTATTCCTCTGATATAAACTGACAGACAACTGCCAGCTTTTTCCTGAATTCATTACCACTATAATCAAGAATCTCCTTCCCAGCATTCCTGCATAGGCTTTTCTGGAAATGCTGAGGATGATGACCCCCCTCCCAGTAGTGGAGACACATTTTCTTGTGTCCTTTCTTAGACATTAGAACCACCATGAAACTTGCCAAACCAGAGATACTGTAGATGAAACCAACTTTTAACGGAATATGGTTTCACAATGCTGCAGGTATACATAGGAAAAGGTAACTTATCCATGGCATTGGGTTAGGGTACCCACTTATACTAATGGTGACCTGGATTCAGCTACTAGTTCCGGTAAGCTGATGAAGCAGGCAAGGGCATATTTTTGTCACTTGAAGGAGGAGGAAACTTTCCTTCTTAGTTGAAGATGGAGACATCTGCAGTCAACTCTTCTCTACCTCAAGAGACTAATGTACAGAGGATGTAAATTAAACCCTTCAGCAAACTGTGCAGGTTACTAACTTGTGAACCATGAAGTGCTGTGAGTATATGTGACCAGCATTTGTGGGAGAACAAATGGAACCAACCACATAAAAAACAAAGAAACATCCCTAACAGCCCAAACAATATGATGTTGCATCTAGCAGCACCTGGCTGAGAAAAACATTAACATAAAATCTTGTAAAATGTATTAGAATACTGTAAAATGGACATGCTGCATTGGTGCATCTATTTAAAAATGCACCTGACACAGCAACACACTGAGGTAATCATACTGTATGTTGCCTCACATACAATGACACAACCAAGCTCCTGTCAATGGACACACCCACAGTGTCAGATCCCCTGTTTACCAGGATATGGAAATTACCCCTGCTCTATAGCCATGGCAAAGGAGGTGGAAACAGTGTAGGGTTGCCACCTTTTAAAATGCCCAAAGTGGGACATTTTTTGTAGAAATGTGAGATTTTGCAGGACAAAACATACCCACGGCCAGTGCAAAGGACAGAACTCCACTTTTTGCCAAAGTAAAAGATTTTTGTTGTAGCATTTGAGTTGCTTGCCCTATCTGATATAATATTAATGTGTTTCAGATACAAAATAACTGTTTTATTCAATTATTATAGAAAACTTAAGAAATATATTTTGTCTTAAAATCTCAGGACATTTGCTATTTTTGGAGGGTTTTTTGCACGACACAACTGCCCAAAGTGGGACTGTCCCTTGCAAAGATGGACAGGTGGTAACCCTAAAACAGTGCCATAATTCCAGTACAGGGAATAAGTATTGTACAACAATGATCACATAGCATCTCAGCATTCCCTCAGCCTTGTCCTTCCTGCCCAAGGTAAACATCACGTCATACAAATGCAAGCAAAATACATCTCAAAATGTTGAATGTTTTCTATGATTCAAAAGCAGCTACAGAATCATGGCTAACAATGTATTTTTATTCATTGATATAGCCCAGAAGTGTGGGCGAAATATGGATGCACAAAAAAGTACCCCTGGAAAGTACGTAGAAAGTGTGAAGAGATTCAGTTCATCATTTTAACAGTTAATTCTTATCTTATTTGAAGCATAACTGCTATAGGTTTATCATTTAACAGTTAAACTGCTATGAATTTTATCTGGCAGTTAGTGCAGATGGTTAAGGCTGTGAAGAGAGGTAAAGGTTGAATTTTCTCAGCTTTCATGTGTGACCTTGAGCAATTCACTTAACCTAGCATTGCTGCTGGGTCACTCCTGAAAAGGGATTGCATGTCCACTAGGCCTACATGGGTAACAAATGGGCATCATTATTATTTTTCCAGTTTCTAAATCCATGCATTTCACTTTCAGACTTCTTAGCAGTTGCTATTCGTGAGCCCTTTTTGCCATCCACATTTACTACATTAACTTTCCCTGCTTGGTTAAATATTGCTTTGAGGAGTATATAAAGCAGAGTTTTTTTTTATTTATTTATTGGCATTTGTTTACCAGGAAAGTCCACTAGGCCAAAATAACCCCATTTCAGTGGAGGCCCAGGGAGAAAAGCTCCAAGGTTACAATAACATTTACATGAGGTTTCAAATAAATTTGAAACGATTTCAAAAAAATCAAGAAAGTTACATAAAGAGATCATCAGCTTATCTGTTTATCTATTCAAAGTTCTCTTATTCAAACAAAACCTTGTTCAGTGGATGGGGAACTGTAAATATACCCCTGGCCTGACACCTTTGTCTCTGTTAGAGAGAAGAAGCTTGTAAATACTTGACCACCCATGCCCAAGTATATATACTCCCACAAAACACTTTGGAACTATTGCTTCCGTGTTAGGACATGAATAAATGAGTCTTCATGGGTTCTGTTCAAACAGCTTTATTTCATACAAGCACATTCCTACTGATTATTAATGCTAACGTAAGTAACTTATATACAATTAATGACTATGATCATGCATGCTCACTCCCTAGCTGCTACTACAAAATGGCACTAAGGTTGTGCACGTGTGCAGGTCATATACGTGCACGTACAGCCTCGCATACTTCTTAAAGATACAAGCACACACACTTTACACTCTGATCTACAGGAACCAAAACCTATCAGTTTTTACTGGGAAGCAAAGCTAGGCTTAAAAAGCCCCTTGGGTTTGTAGCCTTGTATTCTTCTATGCTCTTATGATAATATGTTCTGAGGTCTCTTGTCACATGACTATAATGCTCTGTTCTACATCCTCCCTCTTTCAGAAATAGACCATGCAATTGTTATGAGACTGTCTGGCATGCAGAAATCACTGGTAATCCATAGACATGCATTATACAATATTAATCATATAGGTATGTACAATCAAGTCCACGTTGCTGCATATTTCACTCTTGGTTTAGACACTCGTCCATATCGTGTGACATAAAATTCGGAATTAGATTTAGCAACTGGGACAGTTTCAGCAAAATGGTTGACCTGTGGAATGTTCGAATCAGTTTCTGGAACAAAATCAGACTTTTGAACACATTCTGGTCTGGAAACAATGTCTGACTCATTCTTCTGTTTAGAGTTTGCATCACAGATACAATGTTGTGATTGCAATAATGATGATGATGGTTCTGGTACAGGAAGAAGGTGTCTGTGATTTCTCCTATACTCCTAACCTTTGGAATTTACCAAGTAAGAGCTTGGCTTGGCACAGATGCATGTAATCTGTTCTATTTGATCAAATCCTTTTGTTGTCTGGATTTGTATCGTCTCTCCCTCCCTCAACAGACGAAGTAATCTGCTCGATCTGTCATAACTAAATTTCTGGCTAGTGCACTTCTTAAACAATTGAGCCTTGATGATTTTAATGTTCTTCAACTTAGGCTGCAACAAACTTGAAGAAGGAGGTAGCGTAATTCTAGTTTTCCTGAAAAGTAGTCTTTGAGCAGGTGAGCCAGGAATATCATCATGAGGTATGTTTCTGAGATTAAGGAAATTCAAGAATACATTGGTATTATTACTCTTTGACTTTTCAAGTAATTGCTTTGCCCTCTGTACTGCTCTTTCAGCTAGACCATTGGACTGAGGATATTCAGGACTACTAGTGATATGCACAAAGTCCAATACTATCTGAAACAACTGGCTAGTAAATTGAGTACCATTGTCAGAAAAAAGTTTGTGTGGACTACCATAAACTGAGAAATGACATTTCAACAGAGTAAGAACAGCAGATGAGGTTAAGTTTAGTATTAGATCAATCTCAAACCAATTTGAATAAGAGTTGACCAAAACTAAGTAGTGCTGATTGTTCCACTCAAATATATCAGTTGCCACAGTAGATCAAGGTAGTTCAGGAACTGGACTTAGCTGAAGCAGTTCTCTTTGTAAATGCAATCTGTTACTATTGAATACTGAGCAAGTAGAAATAATTCTATCAATGTCTTTTGAAAATGAAGGCCAAAATGCTCTTCTCTTAGTGGATGTGGATCCTGGGTGACCATGATGCAAAATCTGGATGTATTCTTGTTGTAAGGAAGCAGGAACAACAATTTTAGGACCTTTGAAAATAATTCCATCTTCTATCAATGATTAATTTCCTTAAGGAAAATATGTTTGCGCTTCAGGTGATACACTAGATTGTTTTGATGGCCATCTGACATTAATATAGTGATTGAACCTCTGCAAAATTGGATCAGTTTGAGTATGATCTCTTAACTCATGAAGTCTAGTGGTAGAAAAATTATGCACTGACATCACATCAAAGTTAAAATTCAATGCATCAAACTGTTCTGTTGTATTTCTGGGAGATCTGGTTAAGGTATCAACCAGATAAAGCAATTTACCTTTAGTGTAGACCATTTTGAAATTGTACTTTTGCAATTTGAGCATCATTCTTTGTAATCTCGCTGGAGCAGAATGCATAGGCTTCTTTAGAATAGTAACTAAAGGTTGATGATCAGTTTAAATCTGAATAGCTCGACCATAAATATAATCATGAAACTTTGAATATGCAAATACTATTGCCAACAGTGCCTTCTCAGTTTGAGCATATTGCATCTCAGTTTGCATTAGTGGTCTAGATTCATAGGCTGCCAGTCTGCCCTCTTGAAGTATAACTGCACCTAGATCAAATTTTGAAGCAACACAGGAAAGAATAATTAGTTTGTTCATATCACAGTATCTTAATGTAGGTGGGGCAGCAATTTTCTGCTTAAGGTCTTCAAATGCCTTCTGATGATGCTCTAACCATGACCATGCAACATTTTTGCATGTTAGCCCTCTTAAAGATGCTGTTAACTCACTGACGTCTGGTATAAATTTGCTTAAATAGTTGGCCATGCCAATAAAACTCTGTAAACTTTGTACATTGTCTGGTGCTGACATCTGTAGAATAGCTGCTTGCTTGGTCAGGTCTGGTCTCAAGCCTGCACTTGTAAACAGATGTCCTACGTACGTAACTTCTGGAAGTCTGAATTTGCACTTCAGAGGATTGAGCTTTAAGTTCACTTCACATCCCTCCAACCAATAGATCATCTACTATTATGGCACAAGGATAACCCAAAAAAATGTGTTCCACTGCATGCTGAAAAACTTTGCTGCAGAATTTATTCCAAATGGCATCCTAAGAAATCTGTATCCAAAACAGAAAATACAGTGGCATTTGGTATTAGAGCCGCAACTTCTTCAACTCTGCGCATTGGATGATAATGTATTTTTAATGCTTTGTTCAAATCTCTTGGGTCAATGGATATTCTGATTTCATCTGAGCCTTTCTTGTGAGTGGCTACCATGGATGACACCCATTCTGTTGGTGTTGATTCTGTGTCTGGACAAATCACACCTTGCTGCACCATTTTATCCAACTGAGCTTTAACTTTATCTTGCATAGCTATTGGAACTCTTCTTGCTGGTCAGACTACTGGAGTGACCTCTCAGTGTAACTTTCATGGAATACAAAACTGGAAGTTTGCCCAGTGTGCCATCAAATACATCAGCATACTCTGAGAAAATGGCTTCTGAAAAATTAGAACTCGGAACTGCACTCACATGATGAACTTCTTCAGCAAAGGAAAGGAGATTCATTCTTAGACTATCTTTGAGACCCAATAAAGATTGTACTGGTCTTTGGACTATGTAGAATAACAAGTTGTAACAGTTCTCAGTCAAATAACATGACAGTGTCACTGAATTTTTGGTTTGAATTTCTTCACCTCCATAAGTAACAAGTCTCGCACTGCTAGTTACATTGAGTTATTCATTAGTTCTCACTCTTGCAACTGTGTCTGCTGATATAACATTACACTTTGACCCGGTGTCTACTTTGAGCTCTGTGGATTTTCCATTGATCCGAACATTACAAAAAACTTCACTTCTTGTTAATAAGTTTACTGCATCAACTCTTTCACCAAGCACTGATACACCATCTACATAGAAAGCTGACTGCTTTGGCTCTACTTGATCAACTTGCTTTTTTGTGTGACCTTTCTTTACAACTGAGTGAGGCTTACTTGATTTGCAAAACTTTTGGAAATTATTCCATTTTTGTACACTTGTGACTTTGCTGACCATATGCTAAGCACTTTTCTCTTTTAGACTCATGATTCGCACAGTTGAGATAGTTATCAATATAGCTAGATTTGGGATTTTCTTATTCATGTTTGTGTTGCATTGAGCTGGCAATGGAGCCTGCACCTTTCTTGGAACTTTCTAGAAAACCTTGTGGCATCTTTAGAAACCCTGTAGCTGCCACGTGATTAGGCCTGTTCTTGTTTGCTATGTGTTGCATACTATCTACATGTGCTCTCCAGCTAAGTGAACCCATGCTCTTGTCACTTGCATGTATGTTTTTCTGTCACCTCATGGATTTGACAAATCTGCATTGTTTTGCTTAATGTTAGATCACTGTCCCAAAGTAAAATCTTTCTCACAGCAGCATTGTTAATACCACAGACAAGCCTGTCCTTTATCATCTCATCTTTTAGATCACCAAACCGACACATCTTAGCTTTGTTTCTCAAGTCAGTTATATAAGCTGAAAATGTTTCCCCTGGTTTCTGATCTCTGGTGTAAAACAGATGCCTCTCTAATGTAATATTCGTCTGGGGGGGGGGGGTTTGCACATTTCTCTGAACTTGCACTTCAGACACTCGAGGTCTTCCTTTAATTCAGCTTGTACAACAATATGGCGGTCTGCACTTTCTCCTTCATATACTGCTGGTGCATACACAAATTAATGCTCTTTTTCTATGGCCTCTGACCCTGCAAGGTTTAGCAAAATTAATGCCCTTGTGCATGCATCTCTATCTGCATAAGCTGCTTGTAGGAAAATATTGTACTCTTTTTCAAATATTTCCAGTTCTCTGCAATATTCTGATCAAACACAAGTGGTAGGGGTTTTCGAAATCTGTCTGCCATAATAACACATACTGGCGAAGGAGTTTTGCAAATAAACATAAATATACACACATGCACATATGCCAGAACTACTGCCAATAATTGTCCAATGCCTTTATACTCTGAATTTATATCTTTGTTGGGCTTTTCAGAATTATGTGAAAAAGCAAGCTCATGGTACTTTTGAATAACTGGGCTTTGCAAAATAAACTTCTTGGGCTTTCGATATTTTCTGAATTTTATCAGTAAAGGCAGAAATGCTAAAGTCATTTATCATCACTTATTATATTTTTGGAATTTTATTGGTAAAGGCAGACATGCTACAGTTGTTTACTAAAACTTAGTAGTCACTTTAAGAAACATTTGAGAACTTTATGATAGCACTGTAATACTCCGGTAATGTTGTCTTATGTAAGAAAACGCCTCTTATCTGTGTAAGAAACGTCAAGCAACTGCACAATGCAAATAAATCAAACATCTGTTGTCCAAAACTCAATAACTTTCAAAGTAATTGCACTTTGAGAATAACTGCATACAACACACTGAAATGTCGCCAGAATTGTGGTACCTTACTAGGCAACTCTTTATAGTACAAGAAGCACTCTGTAGTGATAGTACTTTGGGAATAGACACACCCAGCACAAGAAACATTTTCGAAATTGCTATACTTTGACTGGATTACACAAAATAGTTGCACTTTGCACACAATAAACTCTTTGAAATACATGCAACTTAATAAGCACACACTGTAAGCACTTTTACACACTCTGAGATACTTCAAATAACTTTAGTTATGCCCTTGATACAATGCAAAGTCATAGTTATGCCCAAATACAACACTTTGCCAAAACACATAACAGTTGCCTTGCTTTATTTTTCACTTATGTGCCCTTTTCTTTTCTTATTGTAATCATTTTGCTTGTTTAAGCCCTTTTTATGCCCAGTACACTTTCCTTGTGCACATTTTACTCTAAACATGCCCAACTTTGCCTTGAACACACTCAATCTGTTTTAAACATGCTTGGATTTGCTTTAAAATACTCATTTTGCTTTACAGTTAATTGTTTCATCAAATACTTTTATCTTAAACATTTTCTTTAGTTAACAAACTTTTTATACTTTCCGCTTGCCTGATATTGTGGTTTGTGCCCTTATAATGCCCCTTTATTGTCTTTTGTATCGAGTATATAATTTGTGTTATTTCTCATTACCTTTGTTTCTTTCTGGCTATGTTTGTGCACTATTTTCTCAGTTTTACCTTCGCTGTCATCTTTACATCTCATGGCTTGGAATATTCTTCTCTCTTCCATCCTGGTTCTGACACTATATCACTTTCGTGTTAGGACACGAATAAATGAGCCTTCATGGATCCTGTTCAAACATACAAGCACATTCCTACTGTTGACTATTGACTCTATTGTAAGTAACTTATATACAATTAATGACTATGATCATGCATGCTCACTCCCTAGCTGCTACTACAAAATGGCACTAAGGTTGTGCACGTGTGCAGGTTATATACATGCACGTACAGCCTTGCATACTTCTTAAAGATACAAGCACACACACTTTACACTCTGATCTACAGGAACCAAAACCTATCAATTTTTACTGGGAAGCAAAGCTAGGTTTAAAAAAGCCCCTTGGGTTAGTAGCCTTGTATTCTGCGATGATATTATGATAATATGTTCTGAGGTCTCTTGTCACATGACTATCATGCTCTGTACATGTAGGAGAAGGATATCATGATGGAGATTTGGAGAATGGAAGCATAATAAAGAAATGCCAAATCATCAGGGTCAATCACATCTGTATGCAGTTGAGTTACAGGGGTTTCTTTTATGCATAACACTACTTTTTGGACTGCATACAGACCACACTGTGCAACTCCCATGTTTAGGACTGTGCAGTATGTTTATCAATACAGTACGTAGTTTAGTTTTACATAATTTATTTTAGTTAGCAAGTCAGAATTGAGACTTTTATGAATACCACCATGTATTACTAGCTACATGCAGCTAGTTTTTTAATCTATTTTATTTTTATTCTTTTTTTAACTTATAATTAAGACTATGCAGTATGTTGACAAATATGATCAATAGTATAGCTGTTTTATTTAGTTTAGCTAGTCAGAACTTAGTCTAATAACCACATCTTCTGACTGGTTATGTGTGGTTGTTTTTAAAATTTGCATAAGTACAAATTCCATCTGTAGTGGACTGATTTCAGTATGTAGTATTGTTTTCTGGAGGTATGCACATTGAATTTTTATCAGTGTGATATATAAGAAGGGTATAGTCCCAAAAGCTTTGCTGTTATTATTAAAGAATTTTCTCAATGTCAGTGTTTTCTTTGGAATATTCCTTTTTGTTTTACAGCAGGAATTCTGTTTTGTTTACCTGTGCTAAATATAAGTAAACAGACATTAATTCAGGAATGATGAATTTAGACAGAGACTTTATCATAAAGGTAAATGTAATTCTGCACCCCATGTGGGAGACTTCAGAACAAGATCGCATAGACACATCCTCTGGGGAATGTGCATCCACTTACCAGTCCTTACAACATGCTCCTAACAGCTGACTGTATCCAAGGCCAAATGCAAAGCCCGTGTCTGTTTTCAACAACACAAAATTGACAGAGATACATCCCGTTATCCATTAATGAGACTTGCACCAACAGTTCTGTAATGTATGTAAACTAAAATGGAAGTAGCTTTATGCTATCAGAACTTGTGGCACTCAGCTAAACCACAAACATGTTTTCCTCTGCATGGTAGTTCAGGAAAGACAACAGCACTCGCGCATAAAACTACTGCTGCACAACTTTCACTTCAGTGCTAAAGAGGGGAAAAATGACCTACAATATATTTCAGTGGAATACAGGGCACAGAATGGACTTTGAGTTTGTTAAGGTGTCTTTGTACTGCTTCAAGTGGAGATGGCTTTCTTTACAGGGTCCCTTAACTGTAAGCTTATCATCTCCAAATCAAGAGGTCTCAAGGGATGCAAGGACTGATTTTGGCACAGCTTTGAAATAAAGCAAAGTACTCTTCTTAAAGAGCCATGTGCAGGAAAGAAACCGGATCATTGTCTTTGGAAGAACAAAGGGTCTTACGGTGAATGATTGTATAGTTACTTGTAACACTATTGCTCTTTTAAAAACTGCACTTTATTAATGGTAGACGTGAAGCAGAGGTGTTGACACACATACTCACAATACTTCTCAAGCTGCAAGTACAAGAAATTTGCACAAAGCCAAACATAATGGGGACAAAGGTCCAGAAATAAGTAGAGAATCTAAATACTGCTCTTGTAAATTTAGAAAATTGCTAGAATAACAGGTTTTGCATTAGCATGTACTTTCTGAAGGGTATAAAGCATATGTCTCAACTGTACACATTTTCACAGAATGTCCAACTGTACACATTTTCACAGAATGTTCAGATTTTTGCTTCATATTTTTGGTCTGTTGTGTTCTTCTGGCAAATTATTGAGGATTGAAGTCACTAAATAAAAGACACACATGACTTTTAGACTTTATAACATTCAGAAAATGCATGCTAACTCAGAACCTATTACCTTAGCTGCTTTCTAAGATTATAAGAGCAATATTTAAAATCTGACCCTATTTTTTAGGCCTTTGTACGCCCCCCTTATTTTAGGCTTTGACCAGATTTATTGCGCTAAGAGGTTGAGAGGTATGATATGCAGTCTGGAAGTCTTTACTTTATTCCTCTATAATGTGCCTGAAAACTTCAAATTTAATGAGGAAAAGACAAAAACTATGAGGCAAAGATCTGAACATTCTGCAAAAATCTGTACAATTATGGGGTAACGATACACTACTCAGATAAGTACATTTTTTTCCGAGAATGTTTTGAACTGTCTTAAGATAGTGTCTGCTGTTTTAAGCTACATAGCATATGTTTACGCCACATGAATACATCTATAAAATTGCTGCCGACGGGTGAAAATAATATGCCCCTTTCAAAGTGTATAGGGGCAACATTTTGATCTTTAAAATTATTGCTCACTGGTGAAAAAAAACGTGTCCCTTACAGGTGAAAATAATGTGTCCCTTTTCAAAGTATATAGGAACAACATCTTGATGGCTGTGTTAAGTATCGAGTACATTTGTAAATGGGAGGTGGCCGGTAGCATGAAATACAAAACATGAGAATTCTCCCACTTTACAGATTGTCATCCTCGATAGTCCACTCTCTTGTCTCTACCCGCTCCGTTCGCCCTTTGGGCTCACTCCGCTCCCCTACCCTGCCCCCAATTGCCACCTGCCCACAGTTGTCCTACATTTAATCCTCTATAGACACACCTCCTATAAACCTACTCCAATCACACAAATCTCATCTTTACCTCACCCAGCCTCAATCTCTTAAGACACACCCACTGACACTTTATCTCTCATCCCCTTTGGTAACATACACCACCTACTGGCACATGTCCTAACCTACCTATAAAACCTATCTCAGCTTTAAATTCCCACCTCACTATCAATATTAAGTTCTTCTCAATCATGCCATACCAACTACAACTATTGATAGTGGTCTAACTCCTACCTGCTCTAACCACAACTTACCTCTTAACTTCCTATGAACAACCCCTCTACTCTACCCTCCTCTTCCCTTCCAAACACACTTTAATGCCAACACTAGCCATATCTCCAAACTTCCTAAATTTCACTTGCAAACCCTACTAGCTAATATCACCGACTAGTACACATCAAATATAGCAACCTAAAAAATTGTTTGACTACTATTGTAAGCCTCTCCAACCTAAGAACTTTACATTCCTCCACTCCTTAATAGATGGGGACATTCATCCTAACCCTGGCCCAAACTCTACCCATACCACTACAAACTGTAACCAATACAAAACAAGCCCCATACTACCAACCAAACCTTCCAATTCACTCTCTATTGCTCATCTAAATATATGCAGTATCTGCAATAAAATAGCTCAAGTTCATGCCCTCTAGATGTCCACCAGTATGACATCCTTTGTTTATCAGAAACATGGCTTAAACCCACAATAAAAGACAATGAAATCACACCCCCCCAGGTTATAGCATCATTCGACTAGACCACACAATCAAAAAAGGTGGAGGGGTAGCAATTCTCTACAAAGCAGAACTACAAGTTAGCACTGTAAATCTTAACCTACCTTTAGAAAATAGTGCCGAAATAATTATCTCTAAATTCCAGCTTAACACACACAAAGCCATAAACATCATCTGCTCCTATCTTCCCCCAGGAAATAACAATAGTATACTTGAATACATTCTAAATTGGCTTTCTTCTAACCTCCCTCAAGAAACCATAGTCCTAGGAGACTTTAATATAGATTGGAATTCATGTAGCAGCACTAACCCCACTACCCTTATTAACCTTTATGGTTTCTCGCAAGCTATAAACTCCCCCACCACAATAAATAGACTTAACAATAAAGAAAGTACCTTGGACTGGATACTCACTAATAGTCCTCATCAAACTTACACAACAGGAACCCTTCCAGATGTCCTAAGTGACCATTCGCTGATATATATTATCAGACATAAAACCAGCCTAACCATCCCTAACACTGTCAGAACAGTGCACACCAAAAAACATTTTAACCGCAAGCTGTTCCAAACAGAACTTAAACAATGCAATTGGACACCTCTAAAATCTCTCCCTATAAATAAAGCAGTTGAATACTTTAACTCCACTTTCTTAACAATCCTGGACTGCCACGCCCCAACAAGTTCTATTAGAAATAAAACTAAACCAGCCCCTTGGCTCTCAAATAATACTAGGGAACTACTCCTTCGCAGAAACAAATCCTGGGCAAAATGGCGTACTACAAAGAATCCTACTGATCACCAAACCTTTAGGCAACATAGAAATAATACAAAAAAAGCCATCCTACTAGACAAAAAGAACTATTATCTCCAACTACAACAATCCTCCCTCAAAGCACCACAAAAATTTTGGACTAGTATTAACAAACTTCTGTATCCAAGCAAAACTATCACCTCTAACCCTCTAGGCTCCAACCCCGACAATCCAATACAAACAGCCAATGCCTTCAAATCTTTCTTCACTGATACTATCCAAAATCTTGCAAACCATCTATCCCCTGATGCCTCTAATCTGCCTACTACCATTACCATCCCTCCCCCATTATTCCATTTAGAACCAGTACCCATCCTACATCTGCTCCCTAATCCAAAAGCTAAAACCAACCACCCCTTCAGCTGACAAACTCCCAGCAGAATTCCTGCAAAAAGGAGATAAAGCTATTGCTTATCCCATCTCCATACTGATAAATAGAACCATAAAGGAAGGTACTATCCCGTCTATCTGGAAAATTTCTCATATCATCCCACTACATAAAGGTGGGAACTCCAATGACTTTTCCAACTTTTGTCCCATAGCTCTACTCTCCCCACTTGCAAAAATAATGGAGAAGTGCATTCACAAACAACTACTTAACCACCTTCTCCATCACAACCTACTAGCTAACTGTCAACATGGTTTCCGACCATTCCACAGTACCACCACTGCCCTGCTATCCTTCACAAACTGTATAAACAAAAACCGCAACAAAAATATTCTTTCCTCTGCAGTCTTTGTTGATTTATTTAAAGCTTTCGACATGGTTAATCACCAACTCCTTCTACACATACTGAAGTCCCTTTCACTTGACCCTCTATCTATGAATTGGTTCACATCTTACCTTGAAAACAGACAACAGGCTGTACTATGGCATAATAAACTATCGAATCACCTTCCTATCTCACTAGGTGTTCCACAGGGCTCCATACTAGGCCCACTCCTGTTCTCCATTTATATCAATGACCTTCATTTAGCCATTCCACTCTCCACCTGCATTCAATATGCAGATGACTCTACTATAATCTGTTCAGTCACTTTCCAGGCCAAACTTCAGTCTCTTACACAAAAACTTTCAACACTGTAGAACAATGGTTCTCTAACCGCTGCCTCCTCCTCAACCCCCCAAAAATTAAACTATTACTCTTCACACCAACCCAGAAGTCCACCCCTCTACATATCACTCTCACATCCAATAATGGTACTCTTACTTCTCCTGACCCTACCACCAAACTCTTAGGAATTACAATTGACAATAACCTAAACTTTGATACTCACATAAACACCGCAATAAAATTAGTTAACAGAAAACTAGGATCCATCTACAGAATCAAACCCTTTCTTACACCAGTAGCTAGGACCGCTATAGCCAGAACCCACTTAATCTCAACCCTACTCTATGCTTCTCCCATATACACCAACCTCACTAAAAATAACCTCGGCAAACTAGCTATATCATATAATAATATTGCTAGATTTGCTACAAGCTCTCCTTTTAGAACTCATCACTGTCTGAATCTAAAACAACTAGGCTGGTTAGAATTTCTTAACCAGCTTCAATTTCACCAATTTACAATAGCCCATAAAACCCTGTATCAACCCGGCAACACCCCAGTACTCTCTAGCCTCATTATACCATATAATAACCTCAAGAACATACGCTCCTCAAACAAAATGTTGATTAATACTTTGTTTGTGTCTTTCGGCTTTTCCCGGTTAGGGGTCGCCACAGCGGAACTCCGGTCTGCTAATGATTGGCAGTAGATTTTTACATACTGGCTTGCCAGGCCTAACGCACAACCTTCGATGAAGGAACGCCCATTCACGCATGTCACTACACAGAAGACACTCTAACTGAGAATCGAACGGGCAACGTCTAACTGTGAGGCGACAACGCTACTGCAGCACCACCACCGCAGTCCAAGAATGTTGATTAATACTACAAAATCAAAAAACTCAGCAGGCGACTCCTTGTTCTCTAACTCTGTCAGAAAAGTATGGAATCAACTACCACCGGACCTTACATCTCAGACATCTCTCCCACTTTTTAAAAGGAATCTAAAGCTATTTCTCAATAACCACTGGTTATGCTCCTGTACCAACCCTGACTAACTTTTATTCTTAACTCTTATTGTCAGCCTACATCCACTACAATCCTCCCTACAATGCCTCTATGTACTATGTGTTGCATATAAATCTATGTTTCCATATATATTATTGTTATTGTTCACTTTGAGTAGTATAATTATGCACATCTTCTAAAAAAATTAGTTTTTAATTCATTTCTGTTATAATGTTTATGTAACAATGGCTGCTTTTTTACTTTTTAAGCTTTATTAATTTTTGCATGTTTTCCTTGAGCTTTTCTCCCCTGGCCTCTACTGAAAATGGATATGTATCCAGTTAGACTAGCCCCATCAACAAATATAAAATAAAAATAAATAAAATAAATGTGACAACTCTGGTTAATCTTTTATACTTCCTTCCTTATACTACGTTGGGAGGGTAGCCTGATGGTTAAGGTGTTTACCTTACAAACACAAGGTGTGGGTTTTGAATCTCACATTAGATAATTGGCTAGGCTTAAAATTGCTCGCAAGGGCATTTAGCTTAGTACCAACCTCTTAATTTCCAGCTGTCTATTACCAATTCCTTTTTCACCCAGCACTTTACTACTCCCACTAATGTACCTCTTCCCTTCCGTCTCCTACTTTTATTAACTCCTCATCCCACCTTCTTATGCCAACTGTATTACATCCTTAGCCTTAAAATCCACCTACTACAATTTTGGCTGTGTACTTGTGACAACCCTGATTAATATTTTATACTGCATATTACTACCCCCACTAATTTACCCTTTCCCTGTCTCTTCTTCTTTCAATAACCCCTTACCCCACCTTTTATGTCAACTAGTATTACATCCTTATCTTGGAGATCCTGTGAATCTGCATGGTATACCAAATATGTAGGTATTCCTAACTTCTAACACATATAAAGTGTAATGTCAGAAATGAAATAGTCATGTAAGTGGATCTAACATAAACTGTGAAATAATATACTACTGTGAACTCTTACTATGTATATTAACGAGCCTCGTATAATAGACCCTACGAAGCCACGGCGGTGCAACGGTAGCGTTGTCGTCTCACCGGAAAAGGCTCTCCCGTTCGATTCTCAGTTAGACTGCCTTCTGTGTGGAATCTGCTTCCGAATTCCTAAAGACATACGTAACTGGATGCTCCCCTCGTTAAAGATTGGGGGGTCGGACTGGCAGATCGGCAACATTAAAATCTACTGCCAACCGGAGTTCAAAACAGAGAAAAAGGCGAAAACAGCAGATCAAAATTTGATAAGACTTATTTTCTATTTACAAGCTATAGACGGTATTTAAAAATAAAATAAGTACAGAACAGGGTACAACTTAGAAAAAAATCAAACACCTACATAATTTCAAACAACCCTACCAAAAATAGGGCAAACAAAAATTGCTAAAAATAGACTCTTGGTATCATCCAATCCTACAGCACAGTGCTGTAATCGCTTTATTAATATAACTCACACTCTTCATAATATGGTGTCTAAAAATTAAAAATTGTTTCGCCTTAAGAATTACAAAAGTAACCTTTACTATCATACAACGCTTGAACTTTTTCTGTTACAAGTCACCGTGGTTTAGTTTTTTAACAAGATTTGAGTGTTGCATCATGGGAATACATATTAAGACACGTTGACGTTAACGTATCACTGCCTGTCCTTGCTCAACAAGGAATAGGGCGGGTGTAACGCAAGTACTGAAAAGTGGTTTTACAGCTCGCACTGCGATGCGTGTGTGTCACACAGTCTTGCGTCATCAAGTCACAGTCCCGACATCTTACCGAATGTCCCCTAAGTTTGACTTGTTTTGCCGTGTGCTGATTTTCATGAATTGCTGACGGGTATAGCCGGTTGTTAATGCTAGTCAATACAGTTCCATATTTATTGTGCATGCAAACCTGTTGCCATACTTCTCAAGCGTTAAGCATTACAAATCATAACACAGATTAAAAAGAAGAGTACTTTTCCCTTTCTTCTTATTTTATTTATTAGTTCTGAATTTTTGGTTAGGCTATAAGACAAGAGGCACTAGAACACATAGAAGGCAGTACCGTTCCCCCGTATGACGTACATAGCGGGATACCGGAAGTCACCGCCTACTTAAAGGGCGTTTTATATGGAGCGCTTCTTTCATTCAAAATTAATAAAATACAAATTAAGACGTTGTCCTGTTCGATTCTCAGCTAGAGCGTCTTCTGTGCGGAGACATGCGTGAATGGGCTTACCTTCGTTGAAGGTTGTGCGCCAGGGCCGGCAACTCGGCACGTTAAAATCTACTGCCAATCATTAGCAGACCGGAGTTCCGCTGTGGTGACCCCTAACCAGGAAAAGCCGAAAGACGCAAAGACTAACCATCCCAGCAAGTACCACACAGCTTCTCTGGCTAGTGTTGATAGTAGATCATCTGAAATTAAACCATGAACGCTGATATTTTACAATTTCTATGCATAGCCGGCTTTAGGCACCAGCGAACCCTGTGGTCGCTGGGGGCCCCCAACCACAGCAAGTTATCTTATCCTGATGTTTTGTAACATGTCTGTCAAACCAAAAAAAAGCTAGTACAGCATTTTTCTATACTTAATAAACACTTGGGTAATAACTCTTATTTATATCCCCTTTAAAATTCAAAATATATTTCTGGTTGTGTTAGTGTTTTGTCAACTAACAGGCTTCAGAATTCCATTAAATACTTTACCACTGACATAGTGCCCCTAGCTTAGTTAACCCCTGCTGTTGGACATTTTCTCCACTAAAACTAACTACGTAGTCAGCTTTAGGTCCCTGCTATACTTGTAGCTGCAAGGGCCCCCTTAATCATCCTTGATTGCATGGGGGCCCCACAAAAGCTGCTGCTGGTTGGGGAAAATGAGGAAGAAAAACATATTAATTTACTAATTATGCTTTTTAACCTGAACAGGGCTGTGATATCACCTTGTTAGGCTGAAGCTGATAA
This sequence comes from Protopterus annectens, assembly GCF_019279795.1. Lineage (NCBI taxonomy): Eukaryota > Metazoa > Chordata > Ceratodontiformes > Protopteridae > Protopterus > Protopterus annectens. The sequence continues at coordinate 1,785,926,587 of NC_056744.1, read as the reverse complement.
TGAACATGAGCAAGGTAAGTACTGGAGAGATCAGCAGCCCAGAGTGACTTATGCCTGCGTAAATTTTGGAGTTTAAGAAGAGCTGATACTTCCTATCATCAAGGATGATTTTCTCTTTCAGAGAGTTTTATAAATACAAGCAGAAGACCACATACTTTAACTCTCAATTTCTTTGCTTAAGAATTTAGTGCAATCCCAAAAATAATAGAATATAGGCTCAGAATCAGGACTACATTTTAAATATTACTCTAACTTGCTTAGAAAGTTAATAGAATAACACCTTTTGCATCAACATGTATTTTTGGACAATAATTATAAAACTCAGATGTCTGGATTGATTGACTGTAATCCTGAACGATTTACCAGCAAATCAAACTTTTTATGAAGGAGAAAACAAAAGTATGAACAAAATCAGGGAAAGTCTGTGAAATCAGGGACAGTGATACGTATGCATTACTCCTCAATGAGGGAAATAAGTGACTTACTCCTGCTGCTGTTTGATGACTGCTAAACAGCAGTTACTGATCTGGTGTGGGAATACAAGTGTTGCACACTGTATTGTTATTTGCTGAAATAAGTACAAAACTAGTACCACTATGGCTTATGCTTGTGTGTGTCTAAGTGCGTATGTAAAAAAATATCACTGATTTTTATATGTGCAAGCACCCAATAATGCCATTACACAGACATTATTATTTTGGGTATCAGTAAAAATGTGCCTAACAAGTAATTATATTTCAAAAGTAAGACATAAAATATATCACAGAACATTCAGACACTTAAATCTTCTTGGAGTCTGGTGGCCTCCACTCACCAGACTATATAAATGGATACTGGGGGCTCCCTTAATCATATTTGACTCTGTGGGGACCCCCACAAAAGCTGTTGCTGGTGGAAGAAAAATCAGGAGAAAAATCTATCAATTTTTTGATTGAGCTGTTTAACCAGAACAGTGCTGAGATATGACCATTTTAGGATAAAGCTGATAATAGCCTTTGGTTTCAACCACACCCATTCTTAAACAAGCTCTGCTGAAATGTGTGTGTACAGAAAGCTGATGTAGGTTATTGGGGGGGGGGGCTGGGGATTGTGTGTTTATCACAACCTTAATTTTCATCACAGTCAAACCTTAGAGGTATGCACACAAAGTCATTACAGCTTGTGTTCGAGCTGAGGACAGTGTGGTCATTGTTTATTTACTTTTCTCACAGACCTCAGAGGTGTAAAACGAAGGTTACTATAGCTAGGGGTGGTATACTGTCTAGGACCAACAAATTATAATTTATTACTGAAATCATTCTCACAATCACACATCAGGCACATATACATGGGGCTGACTTTGAAGGTTAGGGGTGAGGAAGCATGCTATATACGTATATCAGCAGTCACTTGAAATATACGACTAAGGCAATTTAAAGAAAAAAAATAAGACTGACATTCTTTTCTTTTTGGTGATTTTTCTTTAGGCCACCATTGGAGTAAAATGCTGAGAATATGCTCTAAAATGTATCCCAGATCATCTGTAATCCTACGGCTTCTTGGGCCCTTGCTTACTTGAGTTATTTCCTAAAGGATTATTACTGGGCTGTCTTTATCAGGAAAGGAGTGTTGAAAGGATGCAAGGAAAACTAAAGCTGAACAGCAACAATGAATTTCTTTCCTTAATCATAATTTCTGTTCAAGCCATTATTGGATGAAAAGGTTGTGTAAAAAGAAAACAAAAACTTTAAAATGCACTTCAGAGCATATAGAAAATTATGGCTTTTTGAAAAAGCTAAGAGTAAGGCAAAATGTGAGAAAAGGAAGAAAAAAGTAATGTGCATGGTATGGGGAGCCCAAAAAGGGTGAGGGGGATCAAAGGAGAGGACTAGGGGGGTGCGGAGGGTGTTGAAATGGTAGGCCTAGTCATCAATTCTGGTAAAGTACAACAAAAAAACAGGCTTAAATAGTGGGAAGTATACTTGCTGTGTTCAGTTCAAGTCAGTCACAGAAGGTAACCAAATGTTCCACAAAGAGAAACGAAGCTGTAAACTATAAACTGCTTTACTTTGCGAACTCTTAATCCAATAAACAAGAGTCAAAATCACCATGGAGTGTTCATTCGAACCTACTCATCCACTGGACAATAGCTTGTAGAAAAAACACGCAGCCAGCATGTAAAAATAAATCCAAGCGTCCAGTAGAAACCACGTTTATTAGAATAATTAAAACACAGGGCTAGCGCTTTCAACGAATCTTCATCATGCCCAGTGGATGAGTAGGTTCGAATGAACACTCCATGGTGATTTTGACTCTTGTTTATTGGATTAAGAGTTCGCAAAGTAAAGCAGTTTATAGTTTACAGCTTCGTTTCTCTTTGTGGAACATTTGGTTACCTTCTGTGACTGACTTGAACTGAACACAGCAAGTATACTTCCCACTATTTAAGCCTGTTTTTTTTTGTTGTACTTTACCAGTTTTGTTTATTATCAGGCGAACAGAGTGTAGTGAGCATTATTCTTTGTTTTTAATCCTAGTCATCAATTCATTTAAGTCCAGACCTGTACATAGAGTTATTGCAATGTATCATTGTTGCAACTAAATGCCAGTATCTGTAAGTGTCCCTTTGGTAGACAGGTCAACATAATGTGATATATAGGCCTTTTGTAATGTAAGAGCTTGTAGCTACATGTATGTCTCTGCATACTTCTCCTAAATGTTTGCAGCACAAACTAAAAGGTTTCTTAGGATGGGTGCTACTGACATAATGCCTAGGGGCCCTCAACTTGACATTTGCTGGGGACCCCCAAAAGGCTAACACTGGCTCTGTCTCTATGACTGCTTATGTGACATCTGCAAATAGATACATATATTACCCGTGATTGTTTAGTTTTGTTGGAGCGATCACTAAAATTTGGGATTTTTCAGGGAAAATAAAACTTAAGTTGAAAAACCAAGAAACTGGAAAAATCCCGATGAATAGTGTGTCAAAAAGCAAAGCAACAATTATTATAGCTTAGTGAGGACATCTTCCGTTTTGAGCGTAAAAAAAACTGTAATAGCTGCTTTCATAGAACAACTTCAGAAAAATACAGCATATTGAAAGAGCATCAATTCTTTTAAGTCCATCACCCAATAAAAATGAACAATTAATTAAGCTCAATAAACACCATTGCATACTTAACCTTTGATGGTCCCCCTGGTTTGCGTTCACTAAGAAAACACTTTCCCCGGGATTCATGAACCTTGCGCCAGGCGCCAGCATAGCGTCGGCGTTATAAAGCCAAATATGGCCACCGAGCGATTCAGGTATGAAGCAATCCCACGTGCACTACCGGCGTGCGCCGGACCTGCGCCGCCCCCGGCGTAGGTATGCTAATCACACTGTGTGCGGTATTGCACCATGCAAATGAAGGCAAATAGCGATTCACGAAGTGGGGCATGCGTAGCGTAAGGGCACGGCAATGTAAACCGAAAAAAACGGTTTACATTTATCCAAACATGACCAAGGAGTAATGGAAGGCTGTCAACGTCAGGTATCATACAGGTGCAATATGCCAAAGGCGAAAGGCACCGAGAATGTCCAAAGAAAACATGCACAAACTGTAAATAATGACAAAAATGTCATGTATGTAGAAACCACAGCAGAACCCCCGGATATGTGTACAGAAGGTGCAAAGCAATGAAATAATATGACAATGTCCTAAAAGAGCTGTATAATACACATCAGCTGTACAGCCACCACACACCATAGTATGTATGGGAAGCCCAACCCCAGCGCAAGGGTTGTCAAGGAGTGGTGGCAGTGTTCGGCGCCGTAACCATGTATTAGCAGTCAATGCCACGCAAATGAGGCAGATAATAGTGAATCGCAAAGCTGGCGCCGGTGTAAGGATGGAGCAAGCGCAGCGGTACTACACCGAGGAGTGGCCTACACGAGATACATGTCAATCGCAGAGGGGTGTGCCACTGTAGGAGGAAGCATATTGGAGGCCAGCAAACCTGGGCTGTACAATGCACATCACAGCAGCAGGACCGGCATGTGAGGAAATAGATGCGCTGAGAGTACATAATGCGCGCACAGATGCATGTGCACGAGGATGACTATGTTCCCCAACCCAGTCATGTGACGGCCTCCCCGTCAACAACCATGGATATAGGAAGGTAATGCGGAGAATATGAGGAAATGCGGAAGCAGTGTAATTGGAGCCGTAATGAGCAATCAACACCAATCAATCCAGGAAGGGCAAACGGCGGCAGCCGACAACTCTGTATGCAGACTCCTGCATAACGGGAAAGGGAAGGCATATGAATGCAAAGATAGTAGGGGATGTAGTAGAAATGCAAAGAACAAAGAACCGAAATAGCACAGCCAAGTACAGAGGTAGCATAACTGCGGCTGCAGATAAAATGCATCATATGCCATGTGCCTGCAGGATGCAGTAATGTAAGATGCAAAGCTAAGCCAATGCAGGCAACTGTAATGTAACACTAAAGGCAATGCCGTTGCAGTTGCAACCGTAAAACACCGAAAATAATCCATGGATACGGCTGCACAGACACACCCAATGACATCACCGGTATACAGCACAACAGTATAAAGTGTGAATGCACACAACACACAGCACGATTTCCCAAACGCCGCACCGTAGGGTGTAAACACACTGGGAACTTTTAATATGTATATGGTGGGTGCCGCCGTGGCCGTGATGCATAGGTATGTGGCAGAGACAGACGGAGTTGCGGAGGATGGTGCCGACAACTACCGTAGGCCTCACAGGAGAAGGAGAGTGTTCAGACCAAGGGTGACCTACCAGGGGCTGCAAGACCTGGAGATAGTAGAGCACTACAGGGTGGACAGGGACACGTTACAGCAAATAGTGGAGCTGTGCCGGCCACGCCTGAGAACAAGAGACAACAGAGGGAGCCCATCCCAGTGGACACAAAGGTATGTGTGAGCTTGCGAATACTGGCTACAGGTACCTTTCAAAGGCCAACCGGGGATATAATGGGTATCTCACAGGCATCAGCATCTAGGGTACTACACCAGTTCCTGGATGCCATGTTACGACATGCCCATGAGTATATAAACTTCCCCAGATCTCAGGAGGAGTTGGCTAGCATTATGCGCCGCTTCCACCGTGTGGCACAATACCCGGAGGTACTGGGTGCGATCGACTATACGCACATAGAAATCAAGTCCCGCCCGGGGAGCAGGGTAGACGCTACATAAACCGCAAGGGATACCCCTCCATCAATTGCCAGGTCGTGTGCAATGCGTTATCATGGATGTGTGTGCTGGCAGCCCTGGAAGCTTCCACGACTCCCATATCTGGCATGCCTCACAGCTGTATCAGGTATTCGCCAGGGGGGACATCACACAAGGTCACCTTGTGGGGATGCTGGCTATGCACTGGAGCCGTGGCTGATGACACCCATCAGAAATGCACACACACACATGCAAGAACGCCATAATGATGCACACGCACAAACCAGAATAATCATAGAGCGTGTGTTTGGGATGTTGAAATCACGGTTCCGGTGCTTGGATACATCCGGTGGAGCCTTGCAGTACTCTCCAGGCACATGTGCCCACATATTCATAGTATGTTGTATGCTACACAATATGCTTCTGCGGAAACAGCTGCTGCAGGGACATAATGGTGTAGGGCCACCAAGCCCGCCACAACTGCCAAGGCAAGCACAGGCACAGGGCGTTCAGCGCCATGAACACGCTGTGCCAGCCCCAGTAGGTAGACGGCGTACCCAATATGCCTACGCCCTGGCAAAGAGGGAACGCATAGCACATACTTTGACAGTGTAGGCCCCATGGACTGACACCTCCTTACCTGCACACACAGTGAAATGGACGCCACACAAACATGTCCGCCCGTAATGTGTACCGTATGGCGGACCTATGTGTGACTCCAACAAAGGCACCGCCCAAACACTGCACACCCAATAGCCAGCAGAGCATGGAACGCCAACACCTCACCGCGCCGGTTCTACAGCACGGCGTGGCCGTATGCTGCCACTATCGCCGCAAGTCGACCACATATGTACTTATGTGCATACACAGATACGGAAATAGATATCAGTACACATGTAGAAATATATGTACGCATACACAGATATAAAGTACAACAGGTTAATATGGAACCCAGGGATGCAAGTTCACAGATAAGTAAGAAGCGAAATCTCCACATAGTAAACATAGTGACCGACAACCCGATCATCCGGGAGGGTGGGCAGAGCAGGTAACGCCAGCCATGGAAATGTCAACCTGCATCAATACATATCCGCGTGTCGGGATGATCACCAGTCCATGGTACAGTAACGGGATATGTGCGTGTCATATCCATAGGATATGAGTGCGGAGATACATGCCGCTGCCGGCGATGCAGCCAACGTAGGTATTGTGTGCAACCGTCGGTGCGAAAGCGGCAAGCATACCAGTGAAGTGTACGTAATTATGAGGAACGTACCTCATTTGGGGTCTAAAACAGTTCATGTTCCTCGCAGTTCCTCAAAGTTCCACATTGAAAATGTCTGTCAAACATCCATTGTTAGGAATGTATTTAAATGACATCCTGGTAAATAGAAATTAATCATAGTAATTCATTAAAGGTTCTTCATTGTAAGTAAATCAGCATATTTTAACCATCCTATGACCTACTTAGCTGAAGTTGTTACTATGCCATTAGTATGTGTTCCACATTATGCCCATTTGTTCCACATTACTAATGTGTGTGTTCCTCATTTTGGAAATAGAAGGTTGAGAGCCATGGCGGCAATATGTGTATGTGTGAGGTGAGGTTGTCGTGTGTTCCGCTGTGTGTGTGTAATGTGTGTGCCACTGTACAATGTGTATGTAGGTGACATGTCACAGGCGGAGTGTGTAGGCATACAGTACAGGAACCATAGGCGTATGTACAGCAGTACCCACAAAGTAGTACTGACATCTCCACAGTGGCTATCTTGGCGTGGCGGCGTAAAACGATGCAAAGCGGAAATGTCCCAGAATGTACCACAGGGCCATAGCCAACAGGAGATGCAAAGGGCGCATGTACAAACCATGACCGTAGGTATGGCGGCCATAAGGTAGACTCAACACGATACGTCGGCAACGTTACACAGCATCAGGCATGTACGGCGAAAATACGAATGTGCTATCCCGGCACCGATCGTGAACACTTACGGTCCCGTAAATACCGCTGTGTGTTCCACGACCATTAAGTAAGCAAGCGGCACACGAATAGGAGGCTACAGGTAGCATACAGGCCATCCCAAGTATAGGACCACAATCACCGTAACTATCAGTGACAAAATGCCAATGGATAGTAGGCACGGACGAACATCCGCAGATATATAACCGATGTGAAGGAGGAATACGTGCAGGAAGCACACATGCAGGCGATACCGACACCACACGACATCAACAAAACAAACATTCCCAGAACAACAGACAGGTAACCTGCAGCTCCCCTAGCAGGGATGGAGCACACACACAAGCATATCTTGTATGTATAAATGCAAGACCCACACCCCGTACCCGTCACCCACATCCGCAGATATACCCCATCGCACATATCAAAGGGATAACAGCTAAAACCGTAGCAAATACATACAGGCAGTCAATGACAGCGGCATACCCGCAACAAGCCACGTGGGAAACACTAGCAGCAGCTGATGCATCCTTGCATCCGTTGTGTACAGGAATATAACAGCTATGTTACACATCTGAATGCACAATGCCATCGACAGACGCCGCCAGGACACGGACACCCACATGTCAAACAGAATACCATACCCAACACACACAATCCACGGCTAACACCACAGCGTAATGTACCTGACACCACACATAGCGTATGCAGTCACACAAACATTATACAATACATACCATCCCCACGAAGGTAGTGCAAATAACTAACGCCACACGAGGAATGAACCATGGCCTAGTTTCCGGTAACGCATTTAATGGAGGAGGATCACCAGTGATATGCGCATAAGTACACACCGAGGAACAGCTATTGGCGTGATGAACCCACATGCCTCTGGTGACGACGAATAAAATGAAGACTCCCTGGATATTCAAACCGTATGTTCACAACGAACACAAACGGTATCGAGAGAAAATAGTGAGAGGAAGATATTGACGAATACAGAAGCGAAGGCTGGAAAGGTATGTCGAACCCACGAGATGTACTGATGTGTAACGCATGATACGTATGACTAATCTGCACTGTATGTGAACGATGTGTGTAAGTAAAGATACCTGTCCATTAGGCAGAGAGTGGTGAAAGGTGGTCATGTAATGCTAAGCCGCGGAGCATACCAACGACTGCGGACAACGTGTGCACAGCAGTGGGACAACATGTACACAGACGTGATAACCCAAGGTCCGCCATAGGGATTCCAAACACAGAACTATGCCACCACCCGCCGATGCTGTCAGTGGATATCGAACAATGAACCCCACAGCAGGGGATAGGCCATGTATGTATAGTGTCACAGCACACATGTGCATGGGCATATACCGTCGATGTCATACGGAATGTGCGCACGACGTGCATGTATCCCACGCAGTAGGGGTGACTATGTCAATTATGTGTAATGCAAAGCTGTCATGATGGATATGTTCAGAAATCATAGACAGTATCACAGGCATAGCATGCATGATGGAGGGATGGCCTAATGTTATGTACATAAACAAGATATGTATGGCCTGCACATATGGGACAATGTAGTAGCAGAATAGGTACCCGAAATGGAGGGAACAGCAAGTAACCATGTCCAAACGTTCCGTAGCAGGTGCAATGTGTGCCACAATGATGTCCGGCAGGGCCGTGTGTAAACACATGTGCAATGTACACAGTAGTGTCACCCCCCCCATGGTAGTGTCCACTGAACGGCAGAAGTGGATGTCAACTGTATGTCTATACAGTACTTCCACTGTGGTGGTACCATGGGTCTGTGTCACCCTACTAGCAAGGGAGCTATCACATGACTAGTGACACAGTGTGCCCCTGTGGGATGTGCACAGGACCTATGTCCCACAGCCCGGTGTGTGTCCAGTCTGTGGATGTCACACAGACGCCCGGGCTGAGCAATGTGGCATGTGTGCACACATGCAGGACTGCTCCTCCCACCCTGCCCACTGCAAACGCCATGTAGGAGTACTACATGCATCAGTACTGCGGAGAACATGGCCCATGGCAGAGTAGATTACACCCCTGTGTTAGTGGTATGCAGGTGAGTACAGATGTGTTACATGACTGTCATTTGCATATGTAAACTGTCTGAGCCGGGTATAGATCACAGCATGACTATACTGAGACATGTAACGTTGTATCCATTGTGTAAGGTACACCACACATGTGTTATTGTAACACTGCCCACGTGTACATGTGTGTATGGCACAGGTACAAGGGCACCCAAGGTATCAGCTAGACATACGGTCCAGAAATGCGTGGTCCTGTACATGTGTACCCATGCCATGGTGGAATATGGCAACCACAGCACCATGTGGGGCATGTGTGTGTACATCAACCATGTACAACGTGATATGCATGTATAGGGACAGTATCCATGTGATACACACTGCATGACTGTCACTATGCAAAGGTGATGTGTATGCACTATGTGTGATGTAACTGATGCAATGATATCTACATGATATATCTGCCACACTGACACCTGTATGGTTGTTAGCAATATGAGTAGGATGAGCTAGAATGCTGCCAGGTATGTAGATGTGGTATATGTAGGCATGGACAATACTGTGTGACAGCAGGTAGTGTACGTATGCAAATACTGAGCATGAGGGGCCACATGTCTGAGGACTGTGCAATGTCACACGTCCCTGACTTGTTGTAGTTAGCATGATATGCCTGCACCACTGTGTGACCTGTACAGGAGGCACATGGCGTAACATCCTGAGACATAGGGTACAATGTGATGCTGGATGTGTACATTGGCAATAGCATAAAGTGGAATGGCACTGAAGGGCAAAGAGCGGATCATGTCTGATGTGATACCCTCTGTACCACCCCAACCACCCATGCAATAGTATGACAGGTGGCCAGCATGGGATGTGGTGTGCTGTGGCGCACAGAAGCCCAACAAGGGTGCCAGTAAAGGCATGCAGGTAGTCAATGAGTGTGTGAAGCATGTATGTCAAGATGTGGCCCAGTGCCATACTGAATGGCCCAGTCATGGGTGTACAAATGCAGCCCCAGACGTGCAATGCGGTACCACCCATGTGTAGTGTGATAGATGTGGTAGTGTGGTGGTCAGGGTACACAATGTACATGAATGGGCTAGCAGTCAATGCAGTGTGCTGCTGCAGAGACATGTAACAGCCAGGTTGGCGGGATACAACAACTACGGCGGTTGGAGGTGACATTGGGACTGTGTTCCTGGACATAACATGTGCATGGCAGCACTATGTATGTGTCCACAGGGTTAATACAATGTCCAGCCAAGGATTGGAACCCTGTAGTGAGTGAGAGTGTGTATTGTTGGTAGGTACCCCATTGGCAGGCACGATGCCAGCAACATCTGTGTTGGCAATGCCTGCATGACTGTTGTATGCTGCATTGAATGTGGATGTAGTCAAACAGCAGAGACATACCACCACACTGCGTGAGGGCCCACACTGCAATGTATGGCAGTCATGTGTAGGTAGCTAGCTGTGGAGTATGTGATGCACCATGAGGACATACCATGACTGTCAAGTGACACACCACACACATGTGAACATAACTACCGTGCAACAGCCTGCACATGTGCCCATACAGCACGTGTGCATGGAACAGGAATACCACTGTGGCGTCTGTGAAAGGGCCAGTACCACCATGTCTCTGTGTGGAATAGCATGGTCCCTACCAGTGTGTAAATGTAGCAGAAGTGCACTGTGATCAGTGTTGGCATAGGCACGTAGACTGTCCATCGTACGGGGTGCCATGCCATCAACTACCTCTGTCAGTGGATGTCAGTAATACCGGCTGTAGAGTGTATGTACCATGCATGCTGCTATGGTTGTGTGTTTAGGGTGTGGCTAGCAGGGCTGAGAAGCATGGATGTTCAGCAAACAGAGGGGGGATGTGTGTAGGCATAGCACACAGACACATGGAGGTTTGGTGCATGCCGAGGGTAGTGTAGGTATGGTATGTGTCGTGTAATGTGTCACCCAGCTATGCATACTGCATGGCCAAGCATGTGTGGGTACATGGGAGTCCATACTAGGGAAGGGCGTGTTGCTGTCAATACATAGCAGTAGCAACTGTCCTAGGTGCAATGTACAGTATGCCAACACGACCAGCATGTAACCTGTGGTGTACAGTGTATTCACTGTTGCGTGTCACAATGTGCGTAGCGGTCACGAACATGGGTATCTGAACATGGATTACCTATGATGCAATGTGTCTTGGGAATATACAGTATGTGTGTAAATCACTGTGTGGTGTGGGAACCACCCACCCGTGTGTGTTGCAGTCCAGGTATGTGCCTGGGAGGTATGATCTGTGTACAATCTGGACTGGCAGGTGTGCCGTGTAGGGCATGGAGGCAGGTCCCAGGCACTGCAGATAAATGACATGTGTGCTGTACTGTGTGTGCAGTGCTTGTGTACAGCACAGTGGAGGGTGTAAGCATTGTCACACATCACTGCATGCTGTGCCTACCTGTGACAGCCCTGCCGGAGACAGACATGTGACACCGCTGCACAGGCAGCATAGCATGTGAAGATGTACATGTGGGCTGCACACCTTAGGCAGATGTCCACAGGTCATGTGTGCCACGGTAGTGTGGTTGAACACGACTATCAGACTGGACAAACACCACATGCCTGCATAACTACAGTATGACCATAGTCAACAGTCCCAGTGACAGAGTAGGCCAATGTACACTATCCCTGCGTGCAGACCACTGGCTACTGGACACCTGGCTAGACACACACCCGGAGGGTTAATTCACCATTGAGCCATCACATGTCCCAGTCCATATGGGCCGTACAATGTCATCACAGGGTGGTCACAATAGCAGGTGGCAAGGCAGACACGGTGTACCAGGTGATGTGTCATGTGTGCATATGTTGACTAGCACAGCCGTTCACATGTCTGCAACATACTGGTGCACGATGTATACTGTTACATGATGTATGGAACTGCACTGTCACCCACTACAGGGCCATCTGACACAGGTGTGTTGTGACAGGTGTAGCCCATGTTTGCACAGGATACACACCGCTGTTGTAGGCAGCCATGCTGGTGGCTACCAGTGATATATGCAGTGGTCATACAGACATACCGTACACAGTGTTCATGCAGGAATGTCCATTGTCGTGGACGATGTGCTGCTATGTGAATGTAGGTGTGTGTTGTGAATGTTACACATCCAGAAGACACCATCTGGTGCAGTCATGGTTGTCAACACCAGTACACACATCCACAGCAGTCAGAACCCAGTCCTGACAATGTGTGTCAGTCACCCTCGTACTGTGTGACATATGTGCACATGGCGGAACACCTCCCACTGTCATCTAAGCTGGCTACATGATGGCTGGAATGTGCTGTATAAATGTACAATGCTGGTAGCCCAATGAAGTACCTGGAATCAGACACAGGACGCTATGTCAGCCATCTAAACCATGCACAACAATGACCGCCCAACAGACACAAACAATGCATTGACACATGGAACATGTGCACATGACAACCCCAATGAGGTATGTTGCACATATTGATGTACAATTGTCATCTATGGCCATAGCATGGATGCAGACACACATACTCCACAGGTAGTACCATGTGATGTAGGTAGGGGGCATTGCTCGTGTACATGTCACAGTAGCTGTACAGACACATGTCCTGCATAGCCGTCATGTAGGGGTAGCTGTGGTATGTGACTGCTGGACATGCCCGTACAAATGACCATGTCCCACAGGAGATGTGTTATGTGTGTACCACATGTGACGTGCTGACAACAAGCTGTGATGTGTACGGCTGCCGGTGTACCTGTGTGACATTGTCTGTGATGGGTGCAAAGGCATATAGTATCGTATTGCATGCCCACAAGCCCCACATAGGTGCATAGCCTGAACATACAATACAAGGAGTGTGTGGGATGATAGCAACCCACAGGAGGAGATGGGTATGGACGGCAGCCCACAACCACATGTGTGTGTACGGTGTTCATGGCCACGACACATGAGCATCTGAGAGGCTAGTGTTACAGCTGTACAGGGTCGCATGCATATATGTTCAGCAACATCCCTGTGTGTCCCACCACTGGCCTGTGGACCGATGGACACCAACCAAATGTGCAGATATGAGATGTGCACAGCACATCACAGATGCCTACTGTAGAACAGGCTTACCGTGTAGACATGTGCACAGTAGGTCTGCGCCAGCTGCAGTCAAACATGTAATGTGCTGAACCACACCAATAGTCCAGGCCATGCCACAGATGGACGTGCATGCATCTGTGTATGTATGGCTGTGAATGTCTCCGGCATAGCAATATAGCTGTGTCACCGTTGTGAACAACAATATGAATGGGTTATATGTGTGAGGGTTGCGTCATACGCGTATGGTCTGATCGACGATACCATCAGTGACCCTGCTATGTGAACATCCCTGTCCCCATACATGGATACCTATGCTGTGCCCAACACCACATTCACAGAGGGAGGGATGGCTGTGTGTAGTGCAGCAGCAGACATGGGGTGGCAGCAGGCACTGGATGTACACATATGTGGTACCCACATCAGTGCAGGCAACCATCCATGTGCACGGGATAGCGGTGTGTGTCCTCATACAGCACTGTGTTGATCAATATCCCAGCACATAGCACCTGCCAGGGTTACAGTGTATGCATGGATGTGTGATACCTGCATGCACCAGACACACCCTCAGCAAGCAGCGTGCAGCATACCTCGCTTGAGGCCAGTGTCCACACCATGGCGATAGACATGTTGAATGTCCATATACACATAGCAATGGCATATGGAATGGACAGCCACCCTGCCAATATCGTAAACCCCCAGGTGGATCACAACCCAGTGCCATGTATGTGGCATACCCTGCCATACCATGCAGACCTGCCCAGCAAGGCTGCAGGAGCTATCACAGTCCTACATGGTGCAATGGACAAAAGGCACTCTCACTATCAACCATACACAGCAGTAATGTGGCGGTGATGCACCCTGTGGTATCACAGGTGCTGTGTGATGCTCTGGACAATGTGTGTGTGTACATGCTATGCATGGCCTGTCCCGCTACTGTGTCATGGTTACACATTGCCCTATGTCTATCACATGTGCAACACAGGTGAGCTGTGGCAAGTTGTCCAACACCCGTACAGTGCTGTGTGGATGTACATGGCACAACACATGCATGTGCAGGTGTCCATGTGTATGTGTACAGTGCCACTGCTGACGCTCACAATGGCTACAGATGTGATGCGTACTGACATATACACAGCGTCCAGGTGAACAGCAGCACCGACGTCACATGGGGACCTATGCCAGTGATATGGACACAGGTGCAGCCAGGTACACATGTCCACAGCTGGCTAACATCTACATGGTGCGTGTATAGTGTGATGGGGTGGCAAACAGATATGATGTGACACACACTGCTCAATGGTGTGAAGCCAACACATCGGCTGTGTCACTGCCACGATGCCTTTCACAGATTACTGTGCAGATGTCGTACTTGTCATAGCAATGTATCTCCAACAGTATGCCAGCACAGCAGTGTAAATGTGACCTGCCACCATCATTATGTCTTACAGATAATGCCACGATCCCGGCTTCCTGCATTCAGTCGACAGGAGGAGGAGGTGATCATACCATACCTCCATAGTAATCATGACATGTTATTTAGTCATGTGCCACAGCAGGCACAGGAACGACGGGAGATGTGGGAGGAGATGTGCAGGGGGGTGAACAGCCTGGGCGGATACAACCGCACTTATCAGCAGATCCGCAGGCACTGCACAGACCTGATCCGGCATGCAAGACAGCGTGCCGCTGCAATCGCCAGACAACAACGTGGGACAGGTGGTGGGCCACCAACCCAGCCCCCACTCATAGCCACGGAGGAGCTCCTGGCCAGTCTGGGGACACCCACGGAACAACACGCAGAAACCCATGCGTCCATCGTGGAGGTGGGTGTCTCCCGAACTATGAGCTTGGAGCTGTATGGTAAGTCAGGGTTGCATGTTTGTATGATAAGTGATGTGGGGGTGGGTGTCATAGTACAACACATAATATAGCCATACATGCCAGGTATATGGCCACACAAGACGCATACTACAGTATGCTATGTTGTGTTAGCAGACATGCTGGATCTAGCTTTGTTTGTGTAACTTGAGCACTAATCCAGACATTCTCTAAAGTATTCAATGGTATTTATTACTGCTTGGTTGTAACTTGATTAAAGTGTAGCTATCATTCAAGTCTTTTGGATTAAGCACTTGGGCTTCAGAACAGTTGTTTTACATTAGGAAGGTTTGTGGCAAGCACTGTGGTGGCAGGACAGGTAGCTTTCATCCTTCTAAGTTGGGAACTGCTGATTGAGAGCCCAGTGTCCAAGTGTATTAGTTCTGGTTTAGGCACTTGGGCTTCAGGCCAGTTATTTTACATTAAGAAGGTTCGTGGTCTGCACTCTTGTGGGAGAAGAGGCTGGACTCTGCCCTTCTGAGCTGGGAATTTTCTGGTTAAAGGTTTATAGTGCCTGAATATTTGAACTGTATCTTACTGAAATTGGTTCAGCTTGTTTGCTCTAGCATAGACTAGATCCAGGCCTACTGAATCTAGCTTTGTTTATATGCTTGTTGTTTGTTTGCTTGTTATTTCCTTGGAAGCTAATTCCACCTAATACAACTTCTCAGCTTCTGTGGATCACTAGTGATATCTGCATTGCTTACTGTACTTATTTCCTTGTTTCACTTGAAAGAAAGTTACTGTTTGTCGTTTTTGCATTTAGTTACTTGTAACACATTGCACTCAAGTTACCTGGCACTTGCTCACTAAAGCAATTATATAAGTCAGCACTAAACATTAAAAGCACTACACCCTCACTCCCCACTGGCCCTTGTTTTCAATTAAGGATTTCCCAATATTATTCTAGCATGTCCAAAGGTCAGTTGTCAGTCTCCTCTCTGGTCCAGCTGGTGAATCTGGGAATCTTGAGGCAATGTTATAACTGCCTCATGTACACAGACAACCCTCTCCTCCTCCCACATAACACAAATACTTGCGAGAGATGCAGCTATTTAGCCAAACTGGAGGCTGAGCTCTCTCAACTCAGGACTGGCAAGACCAGAAAGGAGGAGAAGGCAACTACACGCACCACAAAACCAGCCTCACATAATGCTACCACTCCACTGAATCAAACACATAAACACACAAAGACATACTTGGAGGCTCTGAGTAAAAATTTACCTAAACAGCAGAGGCCTCCAAAGCAGACACCCAAACAACTGCTACCTCAAGACACCCCACAAGCAACACATAAACCACAAAAGCAGTGTGCAAAGCAGTCACAGCCCTTAAGGCCAAATACAACACCAAACATACTTGTCATAGGTGACTCCATAGTCAGACACACTGACGTCCCACTCACCAGGCTGAACAAGGAGAGGGTCACAGTAAGCTGCCTATCGGGCGCTAGAATCCGCCACATAACACAAGCACTTGGGTCACTCCATGGCAAGTACAAATATGACACAGTCATTGTCCATGCTGGTGTGAGCGACCTGAGAGACGTACCTCCCTGGACTACATGAAAAAAGACATAGAGGAGCTCTCTGATTATGTAGCCCAGGCAGGTATGACCTAACCCTGAGCAGTATCCTTCCTTCACCAAGAATGATGCCACAATATAGAGACAAGATGATCAGCTTTAACAATTGGCTTAATGTCTGGTGTCATTCAAAGGGGATCCAGTGTCTGTCTGCCTGGGATGACATGCTTGACAAGCCACGCTGCTTAAGGGCGGCTTGCACCTGTCACCGCTGGGATTCGGATATTGGCTAAGGCTCTTGCACCCCCATAGTGCCTTTTTAGGCAAGGCTCAAATTCTAAACCTACCACCCTAGAAAACAAAATGGGAAGAAACTGAGGGTAATGCTGCTCAATGCCAGAAGTCTAAATCTCAAAATGCACGCACTCGAGGCCCTTCTCAGTATGGAGAACATCGATGTCTGTGCTGTAACTGAAACCTGGTTCAAGGCTCCTGAGAGCACCCGGCACTATTAGGTTTTACCTCATATCATGCGTTCGGCCCCAAAACCCGGACCACACCACAAAGGAGGGTGTATCCATATTCATAAAGGATACTCACACCTCCAGGTTGGTGGCAACGCACGAAGCTTCGAAACCATCCAGGTGCAACTAACCATAGGCAAAACTGCTCTACAAATTGTAGCATGCTACAGGCCACCCTCTCAAACT
The DNA here is from genome assembly GCF_019279795.1 of Protopterus annectens. Lineage (NCBI taxonomy): Eukaryota > Metazoa > Chordata > Ceratodontiformes > Protopteridae > Protopterus > Protopterus annectens. Next base: position 1,785,909,144 of record NC_056744.1, on the reverse strand, counting down.
CAGGAACCCCACACAGCCTTCCTGAAGACACTGGAGGGTATAAATGTATCTCAAACACCATCATATTGGGTGACTTCAACTACCCGAATATAGACTGGGAACATTACTCATGCCCTAACTTTCTAGCCCAACGGTTCCTGGAGTTCATAAATTCAAATGCCATGGAACAGCTAGTCACTGTTCCCACGAGAGGAGAAAATATACTAGATCTCATTGTCACAAACATGGGGACAAAATGCTCCACACCGAAGTATATCCCTCATTGGTGAGATCTGATCATAAACTAATCTCACTGTAAATCCACATCCCCCCACCCCAAGCAAAAGACCATAGTGAAGAACTTCTCTAAAGCAAACTTCACACTACTCAAGACTGGTGTGGTATCCTTCAAGGCCCCTGAGCCAGAGGAAACCACAACCCAAGCTGCGGAAGCCCTTACAAATGCCTTCTATGAACACCTCCAGGACTGCATGGATCAGGCAATCCCAAATAAAACCAAGACTCTTTCCACAAAGGGCATACGTCCAGTCTGGTGGACCCCAGCCATTAACAAACTTTCCAATAAGAGGAGAAAGCTATTACATGATAGAACAAAATCCATAAAAGGGAAGTCACCCTGATCATTATTAGTAAAAAATACGAGCACTCATAAAATCAACTAAGGCCAATTTTGAGAGAAAAATTGCCATGGATTCAAAGGACAATCATAAGGCCTTTTTCAGCTATGTTAGGAACCTGGGTGGAAACTCCCAGATATGCTCAGAATTAGTCCAAAATGATACAAAAATCACTGAACCCACAGACATTGCCAACATACTGGCAGACAGGTTCAGTGCAAACTTCACCCCCTCTCCCCTAAAGGAGAGATAACTATCCCAGCCCAGCCGAGTGTAGCCTCCCGGACATCTCAAATGCGCAGGTGAAAGCTGCTCTCTCTAAAGCTAAAACACAGCATCAATGGGACGGATGGTGTCCCGGCTGTGTGCTACACGAGCTAAATGAGGAATTAAACCGCACATAAGGCAGCTGTTTAATCTTAGCCTTACCACAGGATACGTGCCCAAGGAGTGGCGTCACGGCAACTGTGGTCCCACTCCACAAAGGCGGTGCCTCACGGACCCTGGTAATTACCGCCCATAAGCTTAACAAGTATAGTCTGCAAAGCTATGGAGAGGATCATAATGGAGCTCATAAACAAAGATATAGGGGACTTGCAGACATTGGACCCGACCCAGTTTGGCTTTGTCAAGGGAAGATCATGCCTTTTGAACTTGGTTGACTTCTTGAACAGTCACCAAGGCCATTGATGAGGAAAGGCAGTCCATACAGCCTACCTTGACCTTGCAAAGGCTTTCGACACAATACCTACTCGGGTATTGTAGAAAAACTTACCAGCTTAAATGTAAACCCATATGTCACAAGATGGGTTGCAAACTGGCTTAAGGACAGAACCCACAGGGTTAGAGTTGCTGGCGCTGTGTCAGACTCCAAGCGGTCACAAGTGGTGTCCCACAGGGCTCGGTCCTTGGCCCCTATTGTTTGGCATCTACTTCTCAGAAGTACAGGCCAACATGGGAGGACTTTGGCTGACAAAGTTTGCAGGCGACTGCAAACTGGCCATAGTGGAAAGTGCATCGGACACGGATAATCTTCAGAAGGGACTCACGGAAACAGATAGCTGGTGCCAGAGCCATGGCCTGAAGTTAAACGCCAAAAATGTATAGTCATACCCTTCGGGGAAAAACAAGGTAACCCCAAGCTACCATATAGGTGGCAATCCACTAAGCACAGAAGAGGTTATCAGGAACCTGGGGACCCAGGTTGACAGTGGCCTTTCTTTTGACACTCACATTGCTAAAGTGGTTAGAAAGACCTTCTACATTGCCCACCTGATCATGAAGGGATTCACATCCAGATCTAGTGAGGTCATTGTTCCCCTGTACTCTTCACTTATCAGACCAATGATCGAGTACAATGCCCCATTCGGGATGTATCTCACCCGACATCTGCAGCAATTGGAGAGACCCCAAAAGTTCCTCACCAAAAGGATAAAGGGACTCCAAAATCTGTCATATGCTGCCAGATTGAAGAAACTCCAGCTCTATTCAGTCGCATACCGTCTGCTCAGAGGTGACATGTGCCTGACATACAAGGCCATGTCCAACCCGGAATTAATGGACATGCTCCACCTCAAAAAATCCAAATCCACCAAAACCACTAGAGCAAGTGACTTAAACCTTAGCACGGATATAAATAGGACGTGCTGGAGGGATAGATTTATCACTCAGAGACTCCCTATGCTGTGGAATAAAATCCCGGTCCATGTGAGGCAGAGCACCTCGCTGACTCTGTTCAAGAGAAATCTAGACCTGTGGATGGGAGATCGTAGGTTTACCCCAGGAATCATCTCTGTGTCACTGCTGGACAGAGGCACAACAAACTAATGGGCACAGTATTTTTTCATATAAGGGGTGGCGTAAGCCACAATAATTTGGGCTAGGCTTATAAATGCCTTAGGGCAGATAGCCTAGTATAAACCTATGAACCTATGAACCTATGTGCATAGCACATGCTAACTCACAGATGCATGATGTGACATGCACACTGCTGACTGTGGCGATAGTAATGGATAATGTGTATACCTTTGTGTCATCCCTTTACAGGTACGTCTGGTGTCGCAAACACAAGGGTCTGTTGCAGGTAAGTCTGTTGCTAGTCAAAGGCATGATATGGTGTATTGATATTCCCCATGTGTCCAGGCATGACATGCACACCTGTGTGTGCCCCAGTCACGGTATACAGGTTGCACCACCCGACACACACACCACCCATGTACAGTAGATACAACCGTTAGCGTAGAGTGGCATGACACCACACAACCTATTGGTGTGTTACGTGCATTCAGCTATGCATACAATGGTGTAGGTGTTCCACAATGGCTGCATGTGTAGTATGCATCGGTATTCCTCTGCAGTATGCACACAGTACCACATAGTGAGCTCTGATCTTGCCAGAGCACAGGTGTTACCAATGTGACCTATGCCCCTGCATCGGGTGCACGTTGTGACATGGCACATGCCATGTCCCATGCACGTGGATGTCTGGCTGCAACATTGTCACACCATGACATGACCTATGCACGACATAGCAGACATCCACACTGTCTGCATATCTGTAGGGAATGTGACACCTCACACTAGTATGGTTGTATGTCACATGGGCCACCACAGGGCCATGTGCACGATGTCCACCACACACAATTGTCAATGACCCAGACAGACAAGGCCATGGTCGATACCTACAGGCATGTTGCCACACAGTACATCCACAGTGGGTAGTCACCGTTGCACCCTGTACACACATAGTGGGCTCATCACTGTAGTGGCCCCCCTGGACATCCGATGTAGTACACCACTGACATGGAATGCCTCTCCACAGCTACTACAGGTGCCTCCAATATCCACCACATACGTGCTGCTGAGCGGCTGAACTGACTTACAGACATGGCAATGTAATGCGTCCAGGTCACGCATCACACAGAAACATAACTGTGTCCTGCTACTGTGCAGTGGCACAGTGCCCGCCTCCACACTGTACAGCTATGTACACAGCTCACACCAACCGCACCTGCACAGACATCCCTGTTACCCATACATTGTATCTGTAGACTGTACACATAACACTGCACCATGACAGCCATTGTGATGTGCTGCATGCAGTGGGACACCATCGTCACATGTCCACATGATACCACACATGTATGCGGTGTACATGACATAGTGTCGGCAGACATGTGTACTGTCAACACACCCATGGCCACACGGTGTATCACGGCGATGCATGCAAACTACCATGAATGTGTGTACTGCATGCCTACTAAAAGACACCTGCCTGTTGTACTGTTCCCACCAGGGCAGTGTGCATACTGCCACTAGGAATGTCTGGTCTACATTCACTGGTCTGTGGTGTGTGAATGCTGCATGCCACCTGCAATATCACATGCATGATGTGTGTGTGTGTGTGTGTGTGTGTGTGTGTGTGTGTGTCTGTATTGTAACTGACGGTATGCCTTTGTATTGACAGGTGCTGTAGGTGAGTTCCCCTCCTGCGGTCCAGCTGATGCTAGTGTCCCCACAGATACTAGTGGTGATGACCATGTGCATGAGGCACAGGCAGGGTCGTCACAGGCAGACACTCTGCCATTGGAGAACATCACACTTACAACCCCTTCATCCCTGAACATGGTTCGGATGCCGACACATACCCCAACACCGTTGCTCATAGATGACGGTCAGTCAGCGTCTGTTGGCACCGAGCAGGAATGTGTGGTGGCTGCAGAAGGTGTGGGTACACACGATGTTGCCAGTGTAATGACTGGTGCAGTGCCACGCAGGCATGTGGCAGGTGCTGCTCGTAGGGGGAGCACCGCTAGACATACACCTGCCGTACAGGGTGCAGCAGCTGGTATAACCAGACGCATGTTCCAGACTGTAATGGCGGCGCAGGCATGTGCCGAACGGCAGAACCAGGAAGGGCAGAGGCTGCAGAGGTCTGCAATCCGTTCCTTGAATGAAAACATCCAGGCATTGGCGAATGCCCAACAGCATCTTGCCGATGTTCTGGATAGGAGATTGGGTGAGATGGCTGGTATCCTCGACCGAGGCATGGCCATCCTTGAGCGTGGGCTGTCCGTGCAGGAACACCAGGTAGGGGTGAGGCATAGGGCATGTGGGCGTAGGCCAGCAACACCACTTGGTGCAGGTCAGCGTGTGCGTGCCACCTCCCATGCCCACCCACCCAGTGCTGGTAGCAGCAGCAGTGCAGCTGCTACTACACCGACCACACCAGGACAGAGCAGGCCACGTGGACGTGGCCCTGGATGGCCCCGGCGTGGGCACGTTTCCAGCGGACATCTGACATCGGAGAGTGGACTGTCTGTACCTGCACCCGGTCGTGCCTGTGCGACCCCAGGCAGGCACGGGTCACGTCGCGGCAGGCGGACACAGTGAGCCGTAACACCTGCACTGTACAGTCTGGGGCTGCCAAGCATACCCCGTGTAGGCATCACAGATGACCGAACTGTGTACACACAAACCCACACACAGCAAACATGACTGTAGGGCTCCACCACACCCACATGCAATGTACACAGACATGCCCAGTCAATGCACAGACCCTTACACACACACATGATGTCATCCATTGGTACAGCCTATGCCTGTGGCACACATATCACCCTGTGCATATGATGAAGTCTCTGCCGCATAACTGTGAGCTACACCATCTGTGCATGGTTATGCAAACATATTCTGATGCACAGGGTGGACAAGATAGTGAGAGGTGTATGTGATACCTGGGTCCGCATAGTACGTGATGTGTATGTTGTGGTGTGTGTGTGTATGGCTGGTGACAGGTGTGTATGTGATGTGGGTTGTGCACTGACATCATGCAGCAGACATACCATGCAGGACAGGTGCAGCATTCATTGATCTGTGTACACAGTATGTGTGGTGGTTACATGTGTAGCACCATGTTGGTTCAGTTAACCCGTATGACAATGATGGTGTACTTGCATATGCCTACTGGGAGCACTGTAATTAGTTCCCCACGCGTAGTCGTGGGGTACCCACAGGCATGTCTGGCAACATCAGCATAGCACAGGTACCCGGCATGGACCCCTACATAGGAACATAGGCGCACATGTACATAACAGGGTATGTGCCCTACGACATGTGTGGACCTAGCATGACTGTGTGTGGCTGCTAACACCCCTCAGGATGGGGATGCCACATCCATCAGTCCCCAGTCCCTCGTCCAGCACTGACACACAGATGATGCCTGGCGCATAACTATATCCACACATCCACATGTCATTATTACTCCTGGATGAAGGCAGTCAGTGCCTTTCCTTCACATGGGCTGGCACTCCTCTACGTGTTGTAGGGGGTCTCCGGCCGTTGACCCTGTTCCCCCAGCACGTCACAGTCATCTTTGTGGTGATGTGTGTGACAGTTGCTTCTGTGCCCGTGTTTGCCTGGAGCCTAGGAAGTGGAATATGCCCATGTCACCCAGGTCAGACATGGCCGTGTATGCCAGGCACAGATCACCACAGAGCAGATGTGCTGTGAAGGTTTACAGCCGGAGTCCCCTTGGTCGTGCAGCTTGTGACACATGTCCTAGCACCGTCATCCCCGCCTTGTGTAACGTTTGCGGTCCTTCCGAGCGCTGCAGGCGTCAGGTTAGCTACAGGCCAGATGTGCCAATGTACGCAGTCATTGCTCTGGTGTGTGATGTGTACAGGGGTACAATGAACACCCCTGATGTCGATGCGATTCCTTCCAGACCAGGAGGCCACAGTGGAATGTCTTCACACCCACATTGCCATTGTGTGTGTTGACAGATGTTAACGACAGGTGTCGTAGCCATTTCCATGAACATGTCCACCATCTGGAATGGCTTACCACCTACATGTGACATTGGGCGAACATGTCCTTCACACTGGGTAGGTCTGCACCTTCTCTGGCATGTAGTAGCAGGCCATGGCTCTGGCACCAGTTATCCATGTCTATGACGCCCAAGGTGGATGTCCGTGTCACATGGGGTGTTGGGTATGGTGGCCGGTGCGTAGTCATCTGCATACCTTGTCTGCCACAATCCCCCTATGATTGCATGCACATTGGAAGGTCAAATGCCATATGGCAGGGGGCCCAGGACTGAGCCCTGTGGGCCTCCACTGGAGACCAGATATGAGTGTGACAAGGCACCAGGAACACCAACCCTGTGTGGTGTGACCTCCAACCTTTCTGAGAAGCATGGGGTGACATATGTCCCCACATGTATGCTGGCGAGCCTTTCCATGAGTCCCATGTGTAGTGTGCTCTGAACGCTCCCACCAGGTCATGGTACTGTGTGCAAACCCACGTATCCCCATGAATGGCCTTGGTGACCACTCCAGACAGGACGAGCAGGTTCGGGAGGCAGGATCCGCCCTTGACTATGTTGTTGTGGGTATGTTCCGGTATTGGCTGTACACCGCTGTCTGTATCCATGGGCACCTGTATGGACCTCCCCACAGCTTTGCAGACAAGGCTTGTCAAGCGGATAGGGTGTGGCTGTCTACAGTCCATAAGAGCACTACCCTGGCATAGTGGGACCACAGATGCCATATGCCATCCATTGGGGACATAGCCCATAGTAAGGCTAACATGACACAGTGGCCGCATGTGTAAGCCGAGGCCCTCAATGAGGATGGGTAGCACACAGCCAGGGACACCATCGGTGCCCATTGGTGCTGTGTCAACCGCCATAGAGATATGGGATCACTCCAGGCCATATGAGATGTTTGGGAGGCTACACTCTGGTGGGATGGATATGTCCCTCTTGGGGGATGTATGCATGGAACATGTCCGCTGGTTTGCAGACAATGTCTGTGGGTGCAGTGACCGTTGTACCATTCTGGACCATTTCCAGCCAAGTCTGTGTGCCCCAACCATGTCCTTACCACAGTTAAGGAAGGCCCTATGGTTGTCTCATGTGCCCTCTGCAGTACCACTCCCACAAGCGGCCGTGGATGATTGTATGTGTGGCCGTATGGTGACGCCGGTATGAATGGGAGATGGTTTCCCTGGTATTGACATTGCTCTGTCATGTATTAGCTCCAACTGTTGATGTACAGCTAGTCAGTGGCTGGGGTCCACCACACCATGTGCCTACCTGTGGTGGACAAGGTCCTGATGTTATCATGTTTGCCTGTTGCAGACATGCATGTGGGTGCTCAGAGAATGCATTCGTTAGGCGGTTGCCGGTCTGGCCTGGGTTCAACACTGGCATGGAGGACTTGTAGGGAACCACACCGGTCGTATGATGTGTGTGGTTTGTTGTGGAGAGGTCATCACTTAGGTCCCCCATGCCGGTGTTGGCTACAGGATGTGGATGACCAGTGGATCCACTATACGGTCTGGCATCACCATTGAGGGCTGTACATCCTGTGTGGGGCATATCCTCACCATGTGTGATGGGCAGAACTGTCAGACATCCCCCCCCTAGTATGTATGGTGCATGGCTGTTTAACAGTGGCCAGGTGTGAGAACACCTGTGACCGGTGGCGTAGTGTGTTGTGCCATGGCTAATGTTCCCAGTCTATGTATGGGTGGTTCATGTCACCCAAGACGGTGCTGTTGTGAGAGCATGCCCACTCACCAGTGTCCTCAGGACATCTGTGCAGGTAGCCTGTGTTTGGGAGGGTTGTCTGTAGCATGCAACAAACTGTAGGCCAGTCCTACACATGGTTAATTGCACCTAGATATTCCCGCTGCAACGCCATGTCTGTGGCATGGCCAGGTTTCTGTTGTGTGGCTGGACACACACGACGGTCCACATTCCGCCACCCATGCCGTCGCACCATGTGTATGCATGTCTGCTCTGTGCCGAGTCTAAGTGTCTGAGCATGCCCAGTAGGCAGCCGTGTAGATAGACACACAGCACAGTGCACACCGCGGCAGACTGCAGTTATACCCCAGGTGCATGCCTGTATCCCCATAGCGGCCACGTCTGTGGCATGGCCAGGTTTCTGTTGTGTGGCTGGACACACACGACGGTCCACATTCCGCCACGCATGCCGTCGCACCATGTGTATGCATGTCTGCTCTGTGCCGAGTCTAAGTGTCTGAGCATGCCCAGTAGGCAGTGATGTACTGATCAGTAGTTACTTGGTATTCCCGACTGCAGCACTAACGTGTTACTGTACGGCGACCTTAGGATGGTAACAGGCTGCGTGACTGCGCACTCTGACCTAGCTCCCGATCAGGCGCATTGCCTCTGCAAATGATACCACCCACGTAGGGGTATGCCTCCTGACAACGCTCTGCTCAGTAAACTCGGTAGCGCGTTCTGTAAATGCTTCATACTGTAGTGTGTTCATCTAGATAGGCGTAGGTTCGTCTCCCGTCCCTTCCGTGTGTGTGTGTGTGTGTGTGTGTGTGTCTCTGTGTGTGTGTGTTTCCAGCTGCCTCTGCGAATTAACATGCTTTTAGGCGCTCCGCAACACAAATCTTGGCTATTGCCAACTATTGTCTTGCGGGTGATGTCACCAGCCTACAAGTATGCCTCTGACAGCGCTCACTTCAGTAAACTCGGTAGCGCGTTCTGTAAATGCTTCATACTGTAGTAAGTTCATGTAGATAGGCGTAGGTTTGTCTCCCGTCCCTTCCGTGTGTGTGTGTGTGTGTTTCCAGCTGCCTCTGCGAATGAACATGCTTTTAGACGCTCCACAACACATACCTTGGCTATTGCCAACTATTGTCTTGCGGGTGACGTCACCAGCCTACAAGTATGCCTCTGACATCGCTCTCTTCAGTAAACTCGGTAGCGCGTTGTGTAAATGCTTCATACTGTAGTAAGTTCATGTAGATAGGCATAGGTTCGTCTCCCGTCCCTTGTGTGTGTGTGTGTGTGTGTGTGTTTCCAGCTGCCTCTGCGAATGAACATGCTTTTAGACGCTCCGCAACACAAATCTTGGCTATTGCCAACTATTGTCTTGCGGGTGATGTCACCAGCCTACAAGTATGCCTCTGACAGCGCTCACTTCAGTAAACTCGGTAGCGCGTTCTGTAAATGCTTCATACTGTAGTAAGTTCATGTAGATAGGCGTAGGTTCGTCTCCCGTCCCTTCTGTGTGTGTGTGTGTGTGTGTGTGTGTGTGTTTCCAGCTGCCTCTGCGAATGAACATGCTTTTAGGCGCTCCGCAACACATACCTTGGCTATTGCCAACTATTGTCTTGCGGGTGATGTCACCAGCCTACAAGTATGCCTCTGACAGCGCTCTGTTCAGTAAACTCGGTAGCGTTCTGTAAATGCTTCATACTGTAGTGAGTTCATGTAGATAGGCGTAAGTTCGTCTCCCGTCCCTTCCGTGTGTGTGTGTGTGTGTGTGTGTTTCCAGCTGCCTCTGCGAATGAACATGCTTTAAGACGCTCCGCAACACATACCTTGGCTATTGCCAACTATTGTTTTGCGGGTGACGTCACCAGCCTACAAGTATGCCTCTGACAGCGCTCTCTTCAGTAAACTCGGTAGCGTTCTGTAAATGCTTCATACTGTAGTGAGTTCATGTAGATAGGCGTAAGTTCGTCTCCCGTCCCTTCCGTGTGTGTGTGTGTGTGTTTCCAGCTGCCTCTGCGAATGAACATGCTTTAAGACGCTCCGCAACACATACCCTGGCTATTGCCAACTATTGTTTTGCGGGTGACGTCACCAGCCTACAAGTATGCCTCTGACAGCGCTCTCTGCAGTAAACTCGGTAGCGCGTTCTGTAAATGCTTCATACTGTAGTAAGTTCATGTAGATAGGCGTAGGTTCGTCTCCCGTCCCTTCCGTGTGTGTGTGTGTGTGTGTGTTTCCAGCTGCCTCTGCGACTGAACATGCTTTTAGACGCTCCGCAACACATACCTTGGCTATTGCCAACTATTGTCTTGCGGCTGATGTCACCAGCCTACAAGTATGCCTCTGACAGCGCTCTGTTCAGTAAACTCAGTAGCGCATTCTGTAAATGCTTCATACTGTAGTGAGTTCATGTAGATAGGCGTAGGTTCGTCTCCCGTCCCTTCCGTGTGTGTGTGTTTCCGTTGCTTTCACAACTTCTTCTGAAAAAGCAAATTCTTAAACTGTTCACATTCAACGATGTGATACTTAAATTCTTGTTAAGACTCACATTGTTGATTGTGAACATTCTTAGACTTTGCTTTTTTCTGCAGACGTTGTGGAAACAACGAAAACGTTGCATGTTTTAATAAACTGTTTAAATGTTACGAAGACTTGTGTTGTGTCGAACTACGGGGACTATTCTTGCCGCAGGTTGCTGGTTTGTTTGTGTTTCATAGTACAATATCATGTAATACGTGTGTTCATAGTATGCTTTCTGTGATGTTGACATGTGTGTGTTTCGTTAGCAGTGCGTCTGTGCTTTCTATGCTGTGGCTACATGTTCATTGTTCGCATAGAAAGTGACAAATGGAAGTGTAAGGGTGGACATTTAAAGCTTGGATACTTCCATGTTATGTGTAAGTCTCACGGGGCCTACGGGTGATAGCGCATACATGTCTATGAAGTACCTTTGGATGTTTAAGTTGACTGTTCCATCTACCTATGTGTGACATGGTTTGTGGCCATAGGGTGCCAGCAAGTCTTTCCTGTTCATTGGGTGTTTGCCATGGGCTATTGACATCAATCCTATTAACTCACCGAAGGATGTCTTTCATTGGTGGGAACGCCATAGTTTGACCATCGTATGTCATTCCCAGCAGACGTTGAGATTGTGCCATTGGTATGTTTACACAGGTCACCCATCTGTTCCACTGTATGGAAGCGTGTGATCCCCATTGATGTGCTGGCAGATTGAGTGCTGTACGCGGTATCTGCCCAGCGGTCTGGCTTTGTATGGGGAGTGTCTACTGTAGTCCCTATCTGTATTTCCTGGGTTATGCCTTGCAACAGCTGTGGGATTCCCCCAGGTTTGCAGCTATGGGTGCCATCTTGGCCGTACGTTTGTCCATCCATGGGAACTGCCTACTGGACACTAGTATAGGGCTGTAAACATTTCACAGCTGCAATCTCCATTTCCGGTGGATGATCGGCATTATTATTGCGGAGTAACGCATATGCCATGCCCGTCGCACGCAGGCGGGACAACGAATCATCTGCCAATCCACACCGACACCCATTTTTGCATACCCACGATCCCATGTCTGCAACCCTCGACAGTAGCCCTTGCACACCCTTCATGTGTGCGGAAATGGGATGTGAACGCACGTGTATGGACACAGCAGCCTGGGGAGTCCTATTCATATGTCCTGCATTTCATGGACGGTTGTCATCACCCTTGAAGACGCTTGTGGTGCATATATCTACCTGTGCCGTAGTCACGGCTGTCACCTCTTCTGGTTCACACTATGCTGCCCACACTTACTTAAGGAGAAATTTTTGGGTCCTGCAATGGACACCGATGTGCATATGTAAAGTGTAGAACATGTTGGACTGTGTCCATTCGACCAGTGGGTTTGACTGCCGCCGTATGTTCCCCAGTCCCGGATGTCTGTCTGCCTACCCATATTATGTAGTGCTACGGAACCCGTGTCCTTCCACAATTTACCCATATGGTGTTACTGTAGTACTGCAGGTTGGCAACTGCTTTACGTAATCCTCAGAGGTACCAGTGTGAACTATCCGCCACTGTATTGTCATTATAACACAGCCGGTACATGTAGAACCTATTTATTCATGACAGTATGTTATTTATGTGTGGGAACGCCATATTTTAACCATAGTATGACCTTCCTAGTTGACGTTGTTGGTGTGCCATTAATATGTGTTCCACAGGTCACCCGTATGTTCCGCCGAGTGGAAGCGGGTGATCCCCACATACTTGCTAGCACCTTGGCTGCTGTGTACACCGGGATTCGCACGGCAGGATGGATGTCTACAGGGTGTGTCTACTGTTGTTTCCATCTGTATTTCCTGTGTTATGCCTTACTACGGCTGTGTGATTGCACCAGGCTTGCTATTATGGGTGCCATCTTGTCCGTACGTTTGTCCATCCTTGGGAAATGCCTACTGGACACTGGTGTAGGGCTGTACCCATTTCACAGCTGCATGTAGCATTCTCCGGTGGATGATTGTCAGTATTGGTGGGTGGTAAGGCATGTTCTGTACCCACATCCCTCCCACGGGGCGGGACAATGGATCATCTGCCAATCGTCTCCAACACCCATTTCTGCATACCCATGATCCCATGGCTGCAACCCTCGACAGTACCCATAGCAAATCCTCCATGTGTGCTGGAATGGGATGTGGACGCACATCTGTGGACTCGACAATCTGTGGATTTCTGTGCATATGTCCCGCATTTCATGGACAGTTGTCATCAACCTTGAACACGCTGGCGGTGCATATATGTAGCTGTGCCATAGTCACGGCTGTAGTTCATCTTGGTCTTCCGCTTGCACCCAGTTGGCGTTGCAAAAGGAGAAATTTTTGGGTCCTACAATGGACACAAATGTGCATATGTAAAATGTAGAAAATGTTGGGCTGTGTCCATCTGGCCAGTGGTTGTGACCGCTGCTGTATGTTCCCCACTCGCGGATGTCTGTTTGACTACACATATTATGTTGTGCTACGAAACCCATGTTCTACTACGATTAACCCAAATGGTATTGATGTAATGCTGCAGGTTGGCAAGTGCTTTAAGTAATCCTCAGAAGGCCCAGTAGGACATATACGCCACTGTATTGTCAATATAAAACAGACAGAACATGCATACCCTATTTATTCATTGAAGCATGTTCGTTATATGTGGGAACGCTAGTGTTGAAACATCGTATGACCTTCGTAGTTGAGGTTGTTAGTATGCCATTAGTATGTGTTCCACAGGTCGCCAATTTGTTCCGCAGTATGGAAGCGAGTGATCCTCATGTTGTTGCTGGCAGATCGAGTGCTGTGTACGCCGGTATTCGCACGGCGGTCTGACTTTGTATGGGGAGTGTCTACTGTAGTCCCTAATGTATTTCCTGTGTTATGCCTTACCGCAGCTGTGTAATTCCGCCAGGTGTCCAGTTATAGGTGCCATCTTGGTCGTACACTTGTCCATCCATGGGAATTGCCTACTGGACACTGATGTAGGGCTGAACACATTTTACACCTGCTTTTAGCATTACCCAGTGGATGCTTTGCATCCTTAGTGGGGACTAAGGCACGTGCTATACCCACAGCCCTCCCACGGGGCGGGACAACGGATTATCTGCCAAACAACACCGAGCCCCATTTTGCATACCCAGGATCCCATGGCTGCAAACCCCCACGGTACGCATTACACATCCTTCATGTGTGCGGGACTGGGATGTGGACGCACTTCTATGGACACGGCAATCTGGCGATTTCTGTTTATATGTCCTGCATTTCATGGACAGGTATCATCAACCTTAAACACGCTGGTGGTGCATGTCTAGCTGTGCCGTAGTCACGGCTGACACCCTGTCTGGCTGATCTCAATGAGTCGAAGGTGTAAACGCAACTATTTTTGGAGTCCTACAATGGACACCGATGTGCATATGTAAAGTGTAGAACCTGTTGGACTGTCACCATCTGGCCAGTGGTTTTGACTGCCGCTGTATGTTCCCCAATCGTGGATGTCTGCTTGAGTACCCATATTATGTATTACTTGGCCTATCTATATCCACGTGCCAGTAAGCGGAAATACAGCAAACCTTGCGTTCTGCCCATCTTCATAAACGAGATTATTGAACATATATCAGCCAAAACAGACAATGACAAAAACCATAGACTCCACAGTCAAACGATACTGAGCTCTTTCACCTACTAACATGGGGCATCGTCGGAGCACGGAATGCATTACATAGTTGTCCCTTATACACTTCCTTCAGAGTCAGTTTAAAGTCAAATAATCAATAAACCTGCTCATAGTTAAGTGGACAGTGCTACAAGTCTTGATTATAACGTGACATATACAAATCAGTGTTGCATACATTACTTCATGGAAACAATAATACGACAACAATGTGTTAATATAAATACAATATTGGTCAATACAATCAGTATCTTGAAACATAGTTGATAATTGCTGTGAGTAAACCTTAGAATGTAGTGTGTTGATCAGGATATTTTATATCAATGTGTATAATTGTAGCATTACGATTCCAAAGCATGGAATCAGTAAGTACTATTTAAGCATATATTTTACAATTATGAATGTAAATGAGTGGAGGACACATCCTTAACCTTCCCTGCTTCCAGTGGATCACACGCTTTACGCACACTCGCATTTCCTAATTATGGGTTACGCAGGCACATGCATATCCGTATTCTGTTTATATATGTTTACTGGGTCTGTGTGGTTACGTGTTTTGTGTTAGTTGTGACTATTCCGGTAACATATGTCTGATCCGGTTGACGGACGTGTGCAGAACGCACTTACAACTTTATACATGTAACAGTCTTTGCAGCATGGACGCATTACACGTTCACATCTATATGTTCCATAGTCGTAATTCAAACGTGACTGCATTCACATTTGCCAGTTACTGTGACCACTACACGTTAGCTGTTCGGTGTCATTAATATGCATACCCATGGTACTTAAGTACATTTACATATCCCCCCCCGCACTCACGCACGTCACAGGCATCCATTCTCCTGCTGGGAAAGGTGCGGTACTGCATGTTAAACATTCCTTATTCCCCTCGCTCATGGCCCAGGATGCATATGTCGTGACCGCAGGGATGTTCAGATGACAGGTGCTTATATCCCCTACGCATACAGGCCTTCGATTGTCAGGGTGTTGCTGTGGTGCTTTGGGTTTGGTCTTGTCCGCCCAGTGTACGGAACTGCCCTGACCGTGTACGAATGTTAGATGAGTCACATGGGCACGTTTGTCCGTGTCTATGGTACCATGTCACCCCAATTATTCATAACCATGTGCCGATTGGCTGGTGTACCCGTTGTAGATCTTGTTATACTAATTGCACACGGTCTGGTCGAACGGACCTATTTCCATTACTAACCCTCGGTATGTATGACCTGTGTCGCAATATTACATGGGTTTATCATTGCGTGACGGCTTTCACTGAGCCACAGACATGTCCGTTGCTTGGTTTGGGCGGTTCCGCTGTGCTACACACATTTAACATGGCGGAACAGGTTGAACAGCTCAGCCACGGGGACATCGGGTTCTCCGTCGCTGTTTAGTATTGAATCGCTATGTGGAGTTTGTTTCACAAAGCGAGACAATGTCGACATTGGTAACGGACATCTCGCGCAGTACGTCCGCACCGCCGCGGGTGACGTATGTCTGCGTTTGGGTGGCGGACAGGCATTATGCTGTGCCATTATGTCTGGGAATATATGGTTTCTTGCCATAGATGATATGCCATACTAGCAATGACCCGCGTCTGGGTGTGGGTACTGCTGTATTACCCACGGGAAGAGTGGCCTTAGGTTAAGTGGTGCCCTAGGCAGAAGTTGCCACCGCAACATCACCCGCTACCCCCCTCCTGGTCTACCTACACCAAACAAAGTCTGGAAAGGTGCCCCGAGTAGAGCAACGCCCTAGACGGCTGCCTACTTGGCCTATGCCTAAGGCCGGCTATGTGTGTGGTCCCTCAGGCATCGGACTCGGGAACGCGCCACGTCTGCCGTGGGTATGTCCAGCATTACCCACATCCAGCCGTGGTGTATTGCCATGAAGGCCCCTGGGCCAGTGGTGAACATCACTCAAACCGCTGAATCACGTACATATGCCTTCCACCAGCACCTACAGGACTGCATGGATCAGGCAATCCCATACAAAACTGAGACTCTTTGTACCACACACAAGCATGCAGTCTGGTGGACCCCAGCCATGAACTAGCTCTACAACGACAGGAGGTAGATACTACAAGTTAAAGCGGAATACTTGTAAGGTAACACACCCTTGCTCATTATATGTGAAGAACTACAAGCTGTCATGAAATCATCCAGGGGAAATTCAACAGAGAAATTAACAAGGACTCAACAGACATTCATAATTCCTTCTTTAGCTATGTTGGACACCTGGGAGGACACTCCCAGATATGCTCAAACCGGGTTCACAATGATGTGAAGATGACTGAACCTACACACATTGCCAGCATACTGGCTGACATGTTCAGTGCTAACATTTCCCCCCCCCCACATGGAGAGTTATCTATACCTGAGACTTGTAGATCCTGGAACATCTGTAACGCACAGGTGGGAAATGCAGTCTCCAAGGCAGTCAACACAGCATCCATGGGACCGGATGGTGTCCCAGCTGTGTACTCCATGAACTCTATGGGGAATTAAACCCACACTTAGGACAGCTGTTTAATCTTAGCCTCACCTCAGGATACGTACCCGAGTAGTAGCACAAGGCGACTGTAGTCACACTTCACATAGATGGTGCCTCCACTGACCCTGGTTATTACCATCCCATTAGCTTGACAAGCCTTATCTGCAAAGCCATGGAGGGATCATAATGGAACTCATAGATAAAGACATAGGGGACTCGCATACTTTGGATACATCCCAGTTTAGCTTGGTCAAAGTCAGATCATGCCTTTTACACGTGTTTGACTTTGTAGGATCAGTCACCAAGGCCATTGATGAGGGTAAAGCAGTCCATACAGCCTACCTCAACCTGGCAAAGGCCATTGAGACAATAGCCCCCTCGGGTATCAGTGATAAACCCGTCATCTTGAACGTATATCCATACATCGCCATATGGGTTGCAAACTGGCTAAGTCACAGAACACACATGGTCATAGTTGCTGGCGCCATGTCATACTCACAGCCAGTCACAAGCGGTGTCCCATGGGGCTCAGTCCTGGGTCCACTATTTTTCACCATCTACGTTTCCAAAGTACAAGCAAACACAGGGGGGTTATGGGTGACAATGTTTGCAGATGACTGCAAACTGGGTGCCATAGTCAGACACACATCTGACACAGATATCCTTCAGGAGTGTCTCACAGATGTGGATAACTGGTGCCAGAGACATGGCCTACAGCTAAATGCCAGGAAATGCATAGTCATACCCTTCGGGAAGAACAAGGTTACCCCTAGCTACCATATAGGTGGCAATCCACTGAGCACACAGGGAGTTACCAGGGATCTGGGGACCCGGGTTGTTGATAACCGTTCGTTAGACACACACGTTGCTAACGTAGTTAGGTAGACCTTCCACATTGCCCACATCATCATGAAGGGATTCACATCTAGATCAGGGGAGGTCATTGTCCCCTTGTACTCATCACTCATTAGACCTATGATTGGGTACAATGCCCCGTTCAGAATGTATGTGACCCGACACCTGCAGCAGCTGGAAAGGCACCAACAGTTCATCGACAAACAGATGCACGGTCTCAGGAATATGTGTTATACTGACCAACTGAAAGAATTCCAGATGTATACAGTTGCATACCACTTGCCCAGAGGTGACCTGTGCCTGGCATACAAGGCCATGTCGAACCCAGATCTGATGAGTATGCTTCACCTAAAGAGGTTAGATCCCTCAGAACCACAAGGGCAGGTGACGTACACCTTGACACTGTCATTAATAGAACGTGTTGGTGGAACAGATTCATCACCCAGACACTCACTATGCTGTGGAACAACATCCCAGTACATGTGAGGGCAGGCACCTCGCTGGCCTTCTGTTAGTATTTTGACATGGATGTCTGAATTGATTTATTTAAGTAACCTTCTAAATGAATATTTACATTACCACATTGTGAATCTTTACATTTCGTTGGTCTATTTTACATTAGTCATAATCATACGGTTTATCTGTGTATATTATGGTTCATTTATATTACTAGGTGTCTGCAGTTCTTTTAATATATTGGCACAGTCCGTAGAACATATATATGTAGCTTACACAGTCAGACATTTGGAAAACATTATGTTGGTTCATCTTCCATATATATACATATATTTCCATTTCTCTATGAAGAATGTACCTTTCGAAGCAATGTCTGATGTCCTCACTGTGTGGAATCTGTAACCCAAGTAAAGTTTGTTTGCTTGTTTGCCTTTAAGGCATGTAATTAATACCTAGCACATCTAATTTACTGACCAATTATGGGTTTTACATGTAGTAGGTTGGACTGCATTGTATGTATTCTGAATAAGTCTGCTTATGAAGCAGACGAAAAGAGCTTCAATAAACTATGGTGACTGCATTTAATTCCTGGTGTGCTCTGAGTGGTCACTGACGGTGTCTACAGTACCTCGTCTTTGCTTTGGACTTCATCGGCTGGTTGTCTGTGTTTGTTGTATGGGGAATGTCAAGTGTAGTCCCTATGTGTATTACTTGTGTAATGCCTTACTACGGCAGTGTAATTCCACCGGGTTTGCAGTTATGGGTGCCATCTTAGTCATACGCTTGTCCATCCATGTGAATTGCCTACTGGACACTGGTATACGGCTGTACACATTTCACACCTGCATTTTGCAGTCTCCGGTAGATGGTTTGCATTATTAGTGGAGAGTAAGGCAGGTGCTACGCACACATCCCTCCCACGGGGCGGGACAAAGGATTGCCTGCGAAACAACACCGAGGCCAGATTCTACATACCCAGACTCCCTTGACTGCAACAGTCGACAGTACCCATTACACATCCTTCATGTGTGCGGGACTGTGATGTGGACGCTGTTCTATGGACCCGGCACCCTGGGTATTTCTGTGCATGTGTGCTGCATTTCATGGACAGCTATCATCAACATTGAACATGCCTGCGGTGCATATGTGTACCTGTGACGTGGTGACGACAATGAGGTCATGTGAGTAATGCAGGAAGCTAGCAGGCATTCCATGAATGGAATTTTTGGGTCCTACAATGGACACCGATGTGCATATGTCAAGTTAGATGTTGCTGGACTGTGTCCACCTGCCCAGTGCTTTTCACTGCTGGTGTATGTTCCCCAATCGCGGATGTCTGTTTCACTACCCAGTCTACATGGTGCTACATAACCAGGTGATTTAGTACTGTGAACAAATGACATACATCCAAAGATGCTGGTTAGCAACTGCTTCATATAAACCTCAGACATCCCAATGGGACATATCCGTCACCGTATTTCCAATATAACACCACCGGAACATGTTGATTACCTATGTTTTCATTTAACCATGTTGTCTTCATAGGTGGGAATGCCATAGTTTACATATCCTACTTGACGTTGTGTGTGTGCCATTAGCATGTGTTCCACAGGTCGCACATCTGTTCCGCTGTACGGTAGCGGGTGCTCCTCATTCTGTTGCTGGCAGATTGAGTGCTGTGTACGCCGGTGTTGGCACGACGGTCCGGCTTTGTATGTGGAATGTCAACTGTAGTCCCTATGTGTATTTCCTGTGTTATGCCTTACCGCGGCTGTGTAATTTACCCGGGTTTGCAGTTGTGGGTGCCATCTTGGCCATACGGTTGTCCATCCATGAGAATTGCCTACTGGACACTAGTATAGGGCTGTACACATTTCACACCTGCATTTTGCAATCTCCAGTAGATGGTTTGCATTATTAGCGGAGAGTAAGGCAGGTGCTACGCACATCCCTCCCACGGGGCGGGACAAAGGATTGCCTGCGAAACAACACCGAGGCCAGAGTCTACATACCCAGAATCCCTTGACTGCAACAATCGACAGTACCCATTACACATCCTTCATGTGTGCGGGACTGTGATATGGACGCAGTTCTATGGACCCGGTACCCTGGGTATTTCTGTGCATCTGTGCTGCATTACATGGACAGCTATCAGCAACATTAAACACGCTTGCGGTGCATATGTGTACCTGTGACGACAATGAGTTCAGGTACGCATTGAAATAAGACATTATTCTGTTCTTTCCACAATTTTTGGGTCCTACAATGGACACCACTGTGCATATGTAAAGTGTAGAGCTTGTCGGACTGTGTCCTTGTGAGCAGTGGGTTTCACTGATGCTGTGTGTTCAGCAATCGCGGATGTCTGCTTGTCTACCCATACTGTGTAGTGCTACAGGAACCATGTCTTCCGACAACAGAACCCAATGGTGTACATCCAATGTTGCAGGTTAGCAACCACTTTCATACCCAGGGGTCACGATTGGGAGGTATTGCCACTTTATTATCGGAACAACACCTCCAGACTGTGTACATCACGGGAACTTTAGGCCAGTCTTACCGCCATTTGCAATTGTAATTAGCACACACGTGTCAATACATGTATGATAAGACATATTATCATGCAGAAGTTAATCTATGTTATTTGGACATTGGCTTCTGCTATTGGCATCCGTTGCTGAGTGTTGCCAGTTACCATACACATTGCTTGCTCAGAGGCAGACTACACAATTCTGCACACTACTGTGGTCTCCTTTAAGGACCCTGAGCCAGTGGTCGACAGTACTGCAGCCACTGCATCAATCACATTTGCCATCTACCAGTACCTACAGGACTGCATGAACCAGGCATTCACTTACCCAACTGTGGTTCATTGTACCAATGCCAAGCATCCAGTGTGGTGTACCCCAGCCATACACAGGATGTACAACATGAGGAGGTGGCTACTACAAGGTGGAGCAGACACCTTGTGAGGTATGACACCCTTGGTCATCATATGTGTAGAGTTACACACTGTCGTGCCATGGTCCAGGGCACATTCCACAGATATACCTACATGGACCTGGCTGACAATCATACCATCTTCAGTTGCTATGCTCAACACCTGGGAGGTCACTCCCACCTATGCTCTGACTGGGTTCACAAAGAGGTGGAGTTTACTCAACATACACACATTGCCAACAAACAGGCTGACAAGTCCAGTATGGACATCTCCACACCCTCCCTCACACATGAGGAGATGTCTGTACCAGCGGTTTGTGGTCACCAAATGTTCTGTGACACACAGGTGGGACATGCTCTCCAGGGTAGTGGACATAGCATCCATGAGACCAGCTGGTGACCCCACTGTGTACTCCACTATCTCATTGAGGTATTAGACCCACAGTTAGGACAGCTATTTCTTTGTAGCCTCACCTCAGGTAAGGTACCCAGGTTGTGTCGCATGGCAACTGTAGTCCCACATCACAGGGCCAATGCCTCCACTGAGCCTGGTTATTACTGTCCCATTACCATGAGGAGACCTATCTGCAAAGACATGGGGAGGGATCATACTGCGGCTCGTATATGACTGCATAGGGGACATACATACTTTGCATCCAACACGGTTTGTCTTGTTCAGGGGCGGTTCATGCCTTTAAAGCATGGGTGCAATTTTCGGGACAGTCACCGGGGCCATTGATGGGGGTGTTGCAGTCCATACAGCCTACCTCGACCTGGCAAAGGCCTTCATCACATTACCCCCCTCAAGTATCATTGATAAACCCATTGGCTGGGATGTGAACACGTACATCACAGAATGTGTTGGAAACTGTCTATGCGACACAACCCACACGGTCATAGTTGCTGGCAGCGTGTCAGACCTACTGCCTGTCGCAAGTGGTGTCCCATGGGGCCCTTCCGTGGGTCCACTCCTGTCATACATCTACATTTCCACGGTACAGGCACACACAGGGGTTTTGTGGGCAACATTGTTTGTAGATGACTGCAAAACAGGTGCCATAGTGGGACGGACATCTGACACAGATATCCTTCGAAGGGGCCTCCCAGATATGCATATCTGCTGTCAGGGACATGTCCCACAGCTAAATGCTAAGTGATGCAACATCATACCTGTGGAGAACTACTAGGTCACCCCTGTCCAGCATATAGGTGGCTGTCCACTCAGCACAGGGGTGATTACCAGGGATTAGGGGACAGAGTTTGCCAGTCACCATTTATTCAACACACACATTGCTATCGTGGTTGTGTGGGACTTCTACATTGCCCACCTGTTTGTGCAGGGATTCACATCTACATCAGGCTAGGTCAATGTCTCCTTGTACCCATTACGTGTTACAGCTATGATTTACTACATTGCCCCATTCAGACTGTATCTGACCATACACCTACAGCAGCTGGGAAGCCCTCATAGGTTAATTGTTGTACAGATGCAGGATGACATAATTTTGTGTAATGCTGCCCCACTTGTAGGACCCCTGCCACATTACGTCACATACCTGCTGTTTAGTGTTGACCTGTGCCTGACATACAAGGCCATGTCAACCCATATGTCATGTGTATGCTTCACCTACTGTATCTGCATCCCTCAGAACCACTAGGGCAGGTGACATTTACCTTGTCACGGTCATTAATGGGATGTGTTCGAGTGACACATATATCACCCAGACACTCATAATGCTGTGGCTCTACATCACAGTACATGTGAGACAGAAATCCTTCCTAGCCTTGTTCGGGTGTGTTGTCCATTGGATGGAGAATTGCAGGTATAGGCCAGAGATTACATAATTATCCCTGCTTGACGGAGGTACGGGGCTATCATGGGTATTTTATCTGAAGCACAGAAGGTTGGCAAAGTCATCCTAACTATGGTGTAGTGTTATGGCTGAACCTGGGACGATGGCCTACCCTGTACCTATGGACGTATGAACCTATATTCATAGTTTGTCACATTTACAATTGTCTATCCCTATACTCTTTCTCCAGTGTATATTTCTGTGGCACATGATTGTCCTCTGTATTACATGCAGGTATGCTGTGTACAGTGCACATACGTCACAGTTGATGACAGTGTATCTGTGTCCCTAACACTGTGATACCGAGGACTACCACACATCCTTCACAACATTACATGAATATGTCCATTCTATTCTTCTTTGGCCTATGGGGGGTGTTAAGGCAAACATTACACAAGTCCCTGTTTGTGCATGCTTCATGTTGGTGTTTGACCAGGCTCCGTTGCAGTCGTGTGTTGGACAGTAGTGTTTCTGTGTGTTTGCCATGTGTTTTTTTGCCGGTACATCTGTGGGAGGTGTGGTTGGCACATGTTCCTCTTTGCAGGGACACCCATCCTGGGTTTGTGTCATGCATCTGCACTTGGCACGTGCCATATGTCCTGTACTATTCCCACAGTCGTGTATGCCTTCATGCACTACTACTGCGTGTTACTGGCTGTTTGTATGTGGTACACATGGACATTGTGATGGTTGGCTTGACCTATTCCCATGCTAGACCGTACACATCTGTCAATTAAGTTGTTTAAATCAAACTGTAACACTCATTCGTATTTTCAAACTGACAGTCAATAACACAGGAAGCTGAGATTAATAACGTTTTACTACTGTGCAGCTGGAGGCAAAGAACTATGCAGTAAATGTTTAGACATTTGTTTTACTCTATACATGTTACAGCTGTATGAACATTGGGTATACTATCATCTTTTGCACACATTAATGATGTGGTCAGTCACAAGGCATTTACATCGCTAGAGTCCACAACGTTGTATTCCTACAACGGTGCTCAGGTAATGCTTATTAAATGTTTTCCCATGAGAATAACACAGCCTTGCAAGGCACCTTGTCAATTACAGTGTCCTTCTGTGATTGTAGCTGTTTCAAGGACCCTAGACTGTTCCGATACTGTAGTCGGTTAATTTCTTAATATGTTGCTTTGTCTCTCTGGTAAGGAGTTGTACTGTTATCTTCGATAGAGCTCACAAGGCCATCCTCCTCAGGGGAAGGGGTGATGTTATGCATGTACATACATTTATTGTTCTGTAACCCAGCAGATAATTAATGCTGACAGACATAAGCCTGCTGTACTGGTTACTGCCAGGATCAGAATTCCATCACACTACAGCTTAGCTTCACCAATTACATGCAGGCTTAGTTCTACTGCCATATTGTACGGTACAATTCAATGCATTATCTAGTATTTCGAGTCTAAACTGGCACTTCATATGTGTTTCTATATATATTTTTCGAACAACATCCATCCGGCCATATGCATGTTGTTCCGTCCTTTACCTTGACCGTGTGTATTTGGCCGTCCGGCAACGCTACTCTCCACATGTGATGTCCCACCTTCCCCTTCTTTGCCTGTAGCACCCTGTTAGGAAGTCCTGTTTGGTGGGCACGTGTTCCACTATATGTGATCGACTTCACTGCATAGCTAATCATCGATGCGGTGGTTCAACAACCCGACTTGTCCACATGTGTACAGTTATGTGCACCGTGTCGTATGCAAACCTATATGGTTTCGACGGGTACATACCACATGCAGGATGTACACATTCTGCAGACACATTCACATGCAGCCATTTACATATCTGTACCTGAGGTGGGTTGGTGACATGTGGGGTACGTATTTGCCTGCGTGGCATTGCCTAACACAAACATCTTACCACATTTCAGGTATGCACATTGTGTGTGGATGTATAGCTGCACACGGATGCTAGCGGGTTAGGGTGCACAGGTGTACATGGGTGGGACTGACATGTACAATGAGGCTATTGTGTATTACATCTGAATGCATGGGTTCTGCTTCTGGATATTACACTTCAACATACGCCATCCAGTGTATGCGACAGAGACGTTGCTGGGTGTGGGATATGTTGCTATGCACATGTTTGCCTGTGTTTAAGGTATCTTGATTCCTTACTGTTGTTATGTCAACACAGCTACCCGTCTATGTACTCTCACTACTGCTTGTGACCATTATGGTTGGCACCTTTTCCAATGCCCATAGTGGGGCATGTTATGTGGAAACTTCGGAATGTGCAGGACTACACCTACCCACGGCAAGTGCAGTTGACAGAACTTCACTTGTTTGCCATACTATAAGCTTATTCTGTAAGCATTTAGGTTCCTTATTCATTTTCTTCTGCCATGTCTGTGTTTCATATACCAATGTATTATGTTTTATACTACTATTACATGTATATTGCGGGAATATTTTTGGCAGGGGATCTGAGGTCATTTTCCATTTTTCCGATTGTTGCAGGGACACAACTGTCCAATCAGGGACTGTCCATGGCACATTGGGACAGCTGGTAACCCTGGTGACCATGCCCATGTCGCTACTGGGGTTGCCACCTTTTCCAGTTTCCAAGCTGGGATATTTACGGGACTCACATCTGACTTTACAGGCTGACACATACACACGGTCACTATATAGCATAGGACTTCACTTGTTTGCCTAAATAAAAGCTTATTGTTGTGGCAGTTTGCTTGCTTATTCTGTTTCTTGTGACATTTAGGTATTTCAGTTACAGAAATAAACAATTCATGCTACCATTACATTACATACGGGATATCATTATGTCCTACAATCTTAGCACATTTGCCATTTTTAATACGTTTTTTCGGGACACAGCTGCCCATAGAGAGACTGCCCCACCCACAGTGGAATAGGTGGTGACCTTAGTCGCTGCTCCTATGTCGGTGCGGCGCTGACATGCTGCTGTACACCTTCTCTGAGTGTAACCACTGACGGTGCATTGCGGGACAAACGCGGTCTTCTGCGTATCCTTTGCTCCTTGGATGGGTACACTTAAGCCTTCGTGGCTTGTATTTGCTTCTCCGTTTATTTGGGACGGGTACTATGCTGCATACTCTACGTGCGTTTCATTCTGCACGGGACCTGGCTGCTGCCATTACTATTATGGGCGGACCGTGGCTGTCAGCACATTAGGTTGCTCACCTCATGCCGGCTTAGACACGCCTCCAGACGCATCCTACCTGGGCTCGCTCACGTACACTACGCACGTGTCTGTGGTTGTGGTGCACTCTCATTAATATGCATATGGCGCTACTGCGCCGGCTATTCACTGCACCGCCGGCGCAGACCTTACGCCGGCCTTGCGCTGAGCTTCATGAATCCCGGGGTTTATGTTGACCACATCATTTAAACCAGGGGAGAATCTGCCTTTAATTTTACTTGCCATTCTGCTTTTGTTTTTTCAATCTGATTTTTAAAATTTCCCCCTCTTTTATCTACTAAAACTTGTTCTAAAATGGTAAAAGTGAATTTCTTATCATTTTTACAGGATTGTGAATGTGTAAATAAAGCATTATTATGATTTTTTTTGTCTTTATGGCATGATTGTGTTCTCTTATTCTTTCTCTTAAACTTCTTGTCGACACATCCACATAAACACTTGTGCATCCCAAACATACACTTATATACACATCTCCACTTGTACCACAATGATCTGTTCCTGGTATTTTTATAGCATATGTAAGTGACTCAAAGAGACATAGGGTCCTTCATATATAAATCTACATATATTACACCTGTTACATTTATATGTCCCTAAAATCTTATTAGTTTTAGGTGGTATTATTTTGGTGGTATCATGTTCTAACATAGTCATGATGCATGTATCTTTTTTTTTGTACAAAAACAGGTCCTTGGGTCTACTTTATTCTATTGAAACCGCGTTACATCGAATGCGAGTTCATCGACACGTAATCAGCGAACCGCGAATCCAGTGAATGCACAAAACCACAAAATTTGAAATGTCAAAGTGTTTTGGTTGGCCAGTCTGCGCTACAGATCCATAAGGTAAGTGTGCGATAGTTACAGACATTAGGGTTAGGATTAGGGTGCAGGTTAAGGTAAGTGCATAGATAGGTAATGTAAGATGGGTAATGTATTTAACGTTTAGTGTAGGGTTTGAGGTAGGGGTTTGGTTAGTGTATGTGTGTAGTTTATTTATTTTGTTTGGGTATAGCTTCGTAGGGAAAGTGTGCGGTAGTTACGGACCTTAGGGTTAGGGAGGGGTTAAGGATAGTGCATAGATAGTGGTGTATGTGGGGTTTAGTGTAGGGTTAGAAGTAGGATTTTGGTTGGTGTATGTTTGTGGTTTATTTATTTTGTTTGAGTATAGCTCCTTAGGGTAAGTGTGCGGTAGTTACGGACCTTAGGGTTAGGGAGGGGTTAAGGATAGTGCATAGATAGTGGTGTATGTGGAGTTTAGTGTAGGGTTAGAAGTAGGGTTTTGGTTGGTGTATGTTTGTGGTTTATTTATTTTGTTTGGGTATAGCTCCGTAGGGTAAGTGTCGTAGTTACGGACCTTAGGGTTAGGGAGGGGTTAAGGATAGTGCATAGATAGTGGTGTATGTGGAGTTTAGTGTAGGGTTAGAAGTAGGGTTTTGGTTGGTTTATGTTTGTGGTTTATTTATTTTGTTTGGGTATAGCTCCGTAGGGTAAGTGTGCGGTAGTTACGGACCTTAGGGTTAGGGAGGGGTTAAGGATAGTGCATAGATAGTGGCGTATGTGGAGTTTAGTGTAGGGTTAGAAGTAGGGTTTTGGTTGGTGTATGTTTGTGCTTTATTTATTTTGTTTGAGTGGGTAGTATGTTCCGGGCGGTGGGGTTGGCCAAGTATGATAATTCGGTATTTTGTGTTTCGCGGTTTAGTGCGTTCGATTATTTCACGCTTCGGTGTATATGTGTCGAGCGGTGTTCGACATAATGCGTTTTCGTTTAAATAAAGTACACCCCAGGTCCTTCACCAAATATTTCTATAAAATCTTGGTTACCAGAAATGATTTTTCATTTTTTTTGAATAATTTGTTTTACATGAAAAGTATCCACTGACATGTCCAAACAATAATGTGGACTAAACCTACTAGATAAATATCGGCCTTTTATTTCTCTCTTAGGACTTCCAGGCCCACAATTATTCTTTATTTTACTGATCATATTATTAGTACCATCAGTTTCTTTCCTGGTGTTTCCTTATTATTTTTCTTTTCTTTATTCATCCTTTTATAATAACAGGCTTGAACTCAGCATACGCTTTCTGACTTATTGCACTTTTATGTAACCATTCCCTTGGATAACACCTGTTTAAAAGAGTGAAGTAATGTACTCTACTTATTGTTGAAAAAACTCATCATCACTTATCATACGAGAGGCCCTGATGAACTGCCTTCTAGGTATATTTCATTTAATAAACATAAGGTGGTTACTATGAAAATGCAAATAACTCTTACAGAAGGTACGCTTTCCGTGGATATGACTTTCAAATGTGCTCTTTTCAATATTCCATTTTAATTCTACATCGAAAAATGAAATAAGATGTCCCTTTTCCCCAGATGTAAATTGAAGAATGGTAGTTCTTTGGTTGAGAGTAGTACAGACATCTCCATAATCACATTGTCTTTTAACTATAAAAAACAGATCATAAGCAAAACATCTATAGAATAGTACATATGGATATGCAGAATAGAATAGTACATATGGATATAGAGAATAGAATAGTACATATGGATATACAGAATAGAATAGTACAAATTGATATGCAGAATAGAATAGTACATATGGATATAGAGAATAGAATAGTACATATGGATATACAGAATAGAATAGTACATATGGATATGCAGAATAGAATATTACATATGGATATACAGAATAGAACAGTGCATATGGATATACAGAATAGAATAGTACAAATGGATATGCAGAATAGAATAGTACATATGGATATGCAGAATAGAATAGTACAAATTGATATGCAGAATAGAATAGTACATATGGATATAGAGAATAGAATAGTGCATATGGATATACAGAATAGAATAGTACATATGGATATGCAGAATAGAATATTACATATGGATATACAGAATAGAATAGTACATATGCATATACAGAATAGAATAGTATATATGCATATGCAGAATAGAATAGTACATATGGATATGCAGAATAGAATAGTACATATGGATATACAGAATAGAATAGTACATATGGATACACAGAATAGAATAGTAAATATAGATATACAGAATAGAATAGTACATACGGATATACAGAATAGAGTAGTACATACGGATATGCAGAATAGAATAGTGCATATGGATATACAGAATAGAATAGTACATATGGATATGCAGAATAGAATAGTAAATATGGATATGCATTATAGAATTGTACATATGGATATACAGAATAGAGTAGTACATATGGATATGCAGAATAGAATAGTACACATGGATATGCAGAATAGAATAGTACATATGGATATACAGAATAGAATAGTACATATGGATATAGAGAATAGAATAGTACATATGGATATACAGAATAGAATAGTACATATGGATATGCAGAATAGAATAGTGCAAATTGATATGCAGAATAGAATAGTACATATGGATATAGAGAATAGAATAGTACATATGGATATACAGAATAGAATAGTACATATGGATATGCAGAATAGAATAGTGCAAATTGATATGCAGAATAGAATAGTACATATGGATATAGAGAATAGAATAGTACATATGCATATACAGAATAGAATAGTATATATGCATATGCAGAATAGAATAGTACATATGGATATGCAGAATAGAATAGTACACATGGATATGCAGAATAGAATAGTACATATGGATATACAGAATAGAATAGTACATATGGATATGCAGAACTCACACTCAATATTTCCTCTTCCCTCCAACCAAGTACTAAACTGGCGTATGCAGGGGTTACAGTAGCTCACATAGCTACACCTTTGGTTTGGTGATAATACTTTCCATTGAACAAAAAATAATTGCTAGTCAACAAAATTTCTAATAAAGAACAATATAAGTAGACTGCTGTTGTCCGTTTCAGTATACTTATTTAAGATCTAACAAATTCACTACCTGCTTCAACAGGTATACTTGTGAACAAAGATGCCACATCTATTGTGAACATATGATACTCTTCTGTTGAATATCGATTTTCAAAACTAAAATTCCTTATATTATACAAAAAAAAATCCAATGAATCTTGGATGTATGATGGTAACTGCTGGACCAACTGATTCAATACTGAATCTAAAAAATGTAGATATAGCCTCTGTAGATCTACCAGAGGCTGAAACTATTGGTCTAAAAGGTGGAGCCACTGGATTTTTGTGAATTTTTGGGATGCCGAATAAAACTCCTATTCATGGGTTATCATTTAACAGAAAGTTATAAACTTTATACTTAATATCACAGTTCATTAAAAAAATCTTACAAATAATATTCAGTATACTTAAAACTACTATGAATATAAATTAATGTACCTTCTCAGTATTCTTCTGTGTTATCTAACATTTTTCCATTGGAATGACTGTAACGTTCTACATTTATTACCACCATTCCACCTCCCTTGTCAGGTTTCATAAATCTTAAAACCGACTGATGTCTTAATTTGAAGGAAACAGTACAAACGGATGATTTTTCAAAGTAACCAATTGTTTATATTAGGACATACCAGGATGCACAGTAGCAAGCCCCACCCTTGGTTTGAAGTGGGTGGACACTGTAATTATATATTTTACACTTATAAGTTGTTCTTAACAAAATGAGATATTAAAAAGATAGACAGCTTAAGTGCGTGGGTGGGCTTTGCCACCCAATCCGCACACCATACTAACTGCAAAGCTGATGAACCTAAAATTGTGAATTGTAGGGGGTGTCAGCCCCTTGCTGGATGCGTGTACTATTTCACTCTTGTTAAATCAGTAATGCACAATATTAGAGTTTCAATTTTTTACTTTTTTTGTTTGTTCTCAGAATAAAAGTAACATAAAAAAAAACATTCCAATCCTACCTCTCAACCTCTTAGAACAATAAATCTGGACAAAGTCATATTGAAAGTAGGACAAAGGCCCAAAATCGGAACACTTTTTAAATATTGGTCTTACAAACTTAGAAAGTTGATGGAATAACATATTTTGCATTAGCATTAATTTTCTGAAGGTTATGAAGTCTGAAACACAAATGTCTGTTATTAGTTTCTAATTTCAGTCTTTAATAATTTATCACTAACTTGTCAGAAAAACACAATTTTATGAGAAACGGACCAAAAATATGAGGCAAAAATCTGGACATTCTGCGAAAATCTTTACACTTGAGAGGTATTTCCAACCACCATGCTGAAATGACAGCCCCACTGGAATGTCGGTCAAGTCAGCACTGCCCACAATTCAATGGTGTACCCTATAGTAAACAATCATCAATGTAACAACACTAAAAAAAGAGTTTGTAGAGCTGGTATTGATAAAATAACTATATACATGAGATCTGCCAGTGAAATTGGATGTTTATTCACTCACTTCATGTGGTTGCTCTCCATGCAATATAAATAACAAACAACATAAAACACAATACCCCTTTTCAATGGTGATTTCAGAACATAGAATGTTATTTCAAAACAACCCATGCAGCAAAAGTGGAACAGGTGTTTATAGGTTCATAGGTGTGTACTAGGTTAATGGCCTTGGGGCCTTTAGAAGCCTAGCCATAGGATTACCGTGGCATAGTGCCACTCGACCTTAGTTCCCAGTGCCTCTGTCGTGTAGTCACTGGAGTTATCCCCGGGGTGAATTTTTTGTTTCCCATCCACTCATCATGATTTCTCTTGAAGTGGGTTAGCGAGGTGCTCTGCTTGACATGTATAAGGAAGTATGTTCCATAGCATGGACAGTCTCTGGGTTATGAACCTGTCCCTCCAGAATGTTCTGTTAATTGTGGTTCAATGCCAAGAAATGTATTGTTATCCCCTTTGGGAAAAAACATGTATCCATGAATTACCATATACGTGGCAGTACACTAAACACAAAAAGTGTGATAAGAGACTTAGGGACACAGATGGACAGTGGTCTCACCTTCGATAACCACATCACCAAAACAGTCAGGAAATCCTTCTATGTGGCACACCTCATCACAAAGGGCTTTTCATCCAGAAAAAAGGAGGTCATTGTCCCACTGCACTCATCCCTCATTAGACCCATTATAGAATACAACACCCCATTTGGTATGTACCTCTCAAGACATCTGCAACAACTGGAAAGACCTCAGAAATACCTCACTAAAAGAATCACAGGCCTAAAGCAGATGCCCTACGCTGACCGCCTTAAAAAACTCCAGCTATACTCTGTCGCATATCGTCTACTCAGAGGCGATCTCTGCTTAACATACAAGGCCATGTCAAACCCAGAGCTGTTGGACATGCTACACTTAAAGAAGTCCCAATCCCTCAGAGCTACACGCTCCAGGGATCTAAACCTTGTCATCACAATAAACAAAATATGCTGGAGGGATAGGTTCCTGACCCAGAGACTCCCCAGACTCTGGAACAGATTGCCCATACATGTCAAGCAGAGTGACTCTTAGGACCTCTTCAAGAGGAACCTTGACGATTGGATGGGAGAAAGGAAATTCACCCCAGGGATCACGTCAGTCACCCTGCTAGACAGGGGTCCAGGAAAGTAAATAATGTGGGAAGAAATAGCCAGGGAATTGTTATGGCTAGGCTTGTATAGGCCCTAGGGCTGATAGCCTAGTACCAACCTATGAACCTATGAGGTTGAGGTCTCCGGAGTGTGTGGTGCGGAGGGATTGGGATTTCTTTAGATGTAGCATTTCTAACAGAGCTGGGACAGACATGGCTTTGTAAGGCAAGCAGAGATTGCCTCTAAGCAGGCGATATGAGAAAGAGAATAGTAGGAGTTTTTTTGAGTCTGTCCATATAAGATAAGTGTTTAAGGCCTAGGATCCTCTTTGTGAGGTACTTTTGTGGCCTCTCCAGTTGTTTTAGGTGTCTAGTGAGGTTCATGCCAAATGGGGCATTGTACTCGATGATTGGCCTAATGAGGGAAGAGTAGAGGGAGACAATGACCTCTTTCTTCCTGGATGCAAAACCCTTAGAAATGAGATGTGCCACATAGAAGGACTTTCTGACCACAGTGGCAATGTGGTGATCAAAAGAGAGGTTGCTGTCAACCTGTGTTTCCATATCTCTTATAATTCCTTCTGTGTTCAGTGGACTACCATCAATGTGGTAATTCATGGGAACCGGGTTTTTCCCAAAGGGGATGATGACACATTTTTTTTTTGCATTGAGCTTAAGGCCATGGGTCTGACACCAGTCATTAGTCTCAGTGAGTTCATTCTGTAGAATGTCAACATCACTTGGGAAGTTAATAATAGCTCCCAACTTGCAATTGTCTATGAACTTTGTCAGTCAGACTCCCTGTGTGTTGGCCTGGACTTCAGAGAAGTAGATACCAAACAGAAGAGGACCCAGGACCAAACCCTGTGGGACTCCACTTGTGACTAGTTGGCAGTCTGACTTGGAGTCAGCTACTTTCACACTGTGGCTTCTATCTGTGAGCCAGATTGCAATCCACCTAGTGATATAGGGGTTGATGCCAAGCTTAGTGAGTTTTTCTATGATTCCTGTATGGGGAATGGAATCATATCCTGTGAGGTCCCTTGCCAGTCCTCACCAGTTCAATTTCATATGAGCAACCATCTTCATGAATCATTCATGTACATTTGTCAGTATAAATTATTATTCCTACATATGTGCATGCAACTCTGTGCAACACTTTAAATATTTTGGCTTTCATTTCAAGCTATAACTTGCCTTCGGCTTATATCTCAGATTTAGGTTCCTAGGTTCATAGGTAGGTACTAGGCTATCTGCCTGAAGGCATTTATAAGCCTAGCTAGAATCTGTTGGCATTTGCTGCCCCCTTAGTTTAGTTCCCTGTGTCTCTGTCCAGCAGAGCCACTGAAGTGATCCCCAGGGGTAAACGTTCTGATTCCCTTCCACTCATCAAGGTTTCTCTTGAAGAGTGTTAGCAAGGAGCTCTGCCTAATGTAGATTGGAATCTTGTTCCAAAGCATGGGAAGTCTCTGGGACAGGAATCTATCCCTCCAGCATGTCCTGTTTATTGTTGCGGTGAGGTTTAGATCCCTAGAGCATGTGGCTTG
Source organism: Protopterus annectens (assembly GCF_019279795.1). NCBI lineage: Eukaryota > Metazoa > Chordata > Ceratodontiformes > Protopteridae > Protopterus > Protopterus annectens. The sequence goes on along the minus strand of NC_056744.1, from coordinate 1,785,874,934 downwards.
AGGGGCTAAGGTTTTCTTTAGGTGGAGCATGTCCATCAATTCTGGGTTGGACATGGCCTTGTATGTCAGGCAGAGATCACCTCTGAGTAGGCGGTATGCAAACAAGTACAGCTGGAGTTTCTTCAGTCGAGCTGCATAGGACATCTGATTGAGGCCAGTGATCCTCTTGATGAGGTACTTCTGTGGACTTTCCAGCTGTTGCAGGTGTCTTATAAGGTACATCCCAAATGGGGCGTTGTACTCTATGATGGGTATGATGAGTGATGAGTAGAGGGGCACAATGACCTCTTTTGTTCTGGATGGGAACCCTTTTGTGATTTTATGCTCAACTTCTGAGAGACTTGGTTGGCTACAATCACCTGCATAAGAAGCTGAACTTAAGTACAAACTTGCAGTTTTAAAAGTACTGTATTTCATTTTTCCTGTTACCTAATTGTGTGTTTCACCGAATAGTGTGTGCTGTGTGTCTCTCTGCTATAAGAGGGGGTGGTGGTCTTCTCACTTCTTTGTTATCTGATATTTAACTGTTAGCCTAGAGGGCTTGCTCTGTACTTTAAGTGCTAGCCATAAAGTTTGAGAATTCATTGTATGCTCAACTTCTGAGAGACTTGGTTGGCTAAAATCACCTGCATTAGAAGCTGAAGTTAAGTACAAACTTGCAGTTTTAAAAGTACTGTATTTCATTTTTTCTGTTACCTAATTGTGTGTTTCACTGAATAGTGTGTGCTGTGTGTCTGTCTGCTATAAGAGGGGGTGGTGGTCTTATAGGTTCATAGGCAGGTATTAGGCTATCGGCCCAAGGGCCTACGTAAGCCTAGCCAGCAAGATTCCATGGCTTACGCCACCCAAGAAAGTTATTTTCCTGTGCCACTGTCGAGCAGAGACACAGAAGTGGTCCCCAGGGTGTATTTCCTATTTCCCATCCACTCATCAAGATTTTTCTTGAAGAGTGCTTATGAAGAACTTTGCTTGACATAGATGGGTAGCTTGTTCCAGAGTATAAGAAGTCTCTGGGACAGGAATATATCCCTCCAGTGTGTCCTGCTTATTGTGGTGACAAGGTTTAGGTCCCTAGACCGTGTAGCTTGGAGGAATTGGGATTTGTTTAGGTGTAGCATGTCCAACAGCTCTGGGTTTGACATAGCTTTATATGTTAGGCAGAGATCACCTCGGAGTAGGCGATATGTTAAGGAGTAAAGCTGGAGTTTTTTGAGGTGGTCAGTGTAGGGCATTTATTTGAGGCCAGTAATCCTCTTTGTGAGGTACTTCTGTGGCCTTTCCAGATGCTGCAGATGTCTTGTGAGGTACATTCCAAAAGAGGCGTTATACTCTATAATGGGTCTAATGAGTGATGAGTAGAGGGGAACAATGACCTCTTTTTTCCTCAATGAGAACCCTTTTATGATGAGGTGTGCCATGTAGGACTTCCTGACTACTGTGGTGATGTGACTATCAAAGGAGAGTCTACTGTCCGCCTGGTTCCCAAGGTCTTGTATCACGTATTCGGTGTTAAGTAGATTGCTGCCTATGTGGTAGTTCATGGGTACAGAGTTTTTACCAAAGGGGGTGACACTGCACTTTTTGGCATTGAGCTTGAGGCCATGGCTCTGACACCAGGCATCTGTCTCAGTGAGGCCCTACTGTAGGATGTCCACATCATTTGGGGACTTAACTATGGCTCCTAGTTTGCAGTCATCTGCGGACTTCATTAGCCAGAGGCCTTCTGTGTTAGTCTGTACTTCAGAGAAGTAGATACCAAACAGGAGAGGTCCCAGGATGGAACCCTGTGGTACTCCACTTGTCACTGCTTTGAGGTCAGATTTGGAGTCTGCAACTTTTACAATGTGGGTTCTGTCAGTGAGCCAGTTGGCAACCCATCTTGTGACATAGGGATTTATACCTTGTTTAGTGAGTTTAGCTATAATTCTAGAATGGGGGATGGTGTCGAAAGCCTTGGCGAGGTCAAGATAGGCTGTGTGAACCACCTTACCCTCATCTACAGCTTTGGTGACTGCCTCAAAGAAGTTGATCATGTTCAGGAAGCAAGATCTACCTTCCACAAACCCAAACTGGGTGGGATCAAGAGTTTGGAGGTTACCAATGTCTTTGTTTAGGTGTTCCATGATGATACATTCCATGGCCTTGCAGACCAGGCTCATCAGGCTAATAGGTCGATAGTTCCCAGGATCAGTAGTGGCTCCCCCTTTGTGGGATGGGATAACTGTTGCTGTGTGCCATTCAGTGGGCACAAAGCTTGATGCGAGGCTATTATTGAACATGGTGCTTAAGTGAGGAGCCAGTTCGTTCTGAAGTTTGTGTAAAATGCAGCCTGGGATGTTGTCCGGTCCCATGGATGCTGCATTTTTGGCTTTAGAGAGTGCAGCTTTTACCTGTGTAGTTGTGATTACAGGGACTCTGCATTCTTCCTGTATGGATATGGGCCCTTTAGGGGGTGAGAGGGGGGTAAAGTTAGCACTGAACCTATCTGCCAGGATATTGGCAATATCAGTTGTTTCTGTAATTTTTGTGCCTTTGTGCTATAACTCAGAGCAGATCTGGGTGTTGCCATCTAGATTCTTGACATAGCTATAGAATGCTTTGTGGTTGTCCTTGGATTTAGTGGTGATTTTGTTTTTGTAGCTAGCTTTGGAGGATCTTATAAGGGATCTCAGCTTCTTACTGAGGCTGACCAGGGAGCTCCTCCACTCATGGGATTTTACTTTCTTTTGCAACAGTTTCTTTCTTCTGTTGTACAGTTTGTTTATGGCAGGGGCCCACCAGATTGTCTTCCTTATATTGGAGAATAGCATCTTGGCTCTGTTTGGGATAGCATGATCCATGCACTCATGTAAGTGCTTACAGAGTGCATTTGTGTAGGATTCAGCAGTTGTAACTGTACTGTCCATCTGCATGGGTGTCATGAAGTTCACCACTTCTGTCTTAAGAAGCATGAAGTTGGCTTTGGAGAATTTTTTTACTGTGGTTTCCTTAATGGGGGGGGTGGGATGTGGATATCAAGGGTGATAAGCTTATGGTCAGATTGGACCAACGAGGAGTTGACTTCAGGTGTGGAACACCGGTCACTCATGTTGGTAATGACTAGGTCTAGGATATTGTTGCCCCTGGTGGGGGTGTGGATAAGTTGATCTAGGGCATTGGAGTTTATGAATTCCAGAAAGCATTGAGCTAAGGAGTTGGCACACAAGTAGTTTTCCCAGTTAATGGTGGGGTAGTTGAAGTCACCCATTATTAGGGTGTTTGGTTGAACCCTAATATTTTCCAGTACATCAAGAAAAGAGGAGTGGGAATCCTGGGGCATGGTGGGGGATCTGTAGCAAGCTACAATATATATTGCAGTTTTGCCCAGAGTTAGTTGCACTTGGATAACCTCGGATGCATTATGCTGAGCAACTAGCCTGGAGGTGTGGATATCCTTAATGAATATGTACACACCTCCGTCTTTGGTGTTTCAGTCCAGGTTACATGGCTGAAAAGTGTGGTATGAGTTATAGCCTGGTAGTGTAGGGGTGCTCTCTGGATCCTTGAACCAGGTCTCAGTCACTGCACAGATATCGATGTTCTCCATTTTAAGGAATGCCTCAAGTGAGTGCATTTTGAGGTTTAGACTTCTAGCATTGAGTAGCATTACCCTCAGTTTTTGCTTGCCTGTTCCTGTTATGGTGGTGAATTTGTTATTTGAACTCTGCCTAAAAAAGGCACTATAGGGGCAGCAAGAGCCTTAGCCAGTATCCAGAATCCCAAGGACAATAGGTGCAGGCCATCTGTGGCAAAGCTTCCTGGTCTGTCGACCATGTCATCCCAAGCAGACAGATACTGGATCTCCTTAGAATGACACCAGAAGCTTAGCCAATTGTTGAAGTCAATTAATTTGTCCTTGTACTGCGGTATCATTCTGGGCGATGGCAGAATGCTACTCAGGGCTAGGGTCATACCTGCCTGGGCTACAAGATTGGAGAGCTCTTTCATGTCTCTTTTCATGTACTCCAGGGAGGTACGTCTCAGGTCATTCACACCAACATGGACAATGACAGAGTCTTATTTGTACTTGTTGTGGAGTGACCTGAGTGCCTGGGTTATGTGGCGGATCCTGGCACCCGACAGGCAGCTGACAGTAACCTTCTCCTTGTTTAGCCTGGTGAGTGGTCATCAGTGTGCCTGACTATAGAGTCACCTCTTCTCACTTCTTTATTATCTGATATTTAACTGCTTGCCTAGAGGGCTTCCTCTGCACTTTAAGTGCTAGCCACAAAGTTTGAGAATACATTTTATGCTCAACTTCTGAGAGACTTGGTTGGCTACAATCACTTGCATTAGAAGCTGAAGTTAAGTACAAACTTGCAGTTTTAAAAGTACTGTATTTCATTTTTTTCTGTTACCTAATTGTGTGTTTCACTGAATTAGTGTGTGCTGTGTGTCTCTCTGCAGTTAGTTCCCTACCAACCCTCCCTGTTCTTGTTTTGGTGTTAGTGTTGGTGGCTCTGGAACTGCCTGCCCCTCCTGTAAGTCTGTATTTGAACACTCCTCCTGAGTCCATCTCATTTACTCACTTAACCGAATACAGTGAGATCATATTCTGAGTCTAGTGTTCACTCTACTTAATACAGAGAGAAGGTTTGAGAAGGCCAACCCACTTAGGTTCTTTCTTCCTCTCTCCTTGCACTTTGCTAGCAAAAAAAAAATGTGCACATTATTCATCCGCTTTTACTGCATTTGTGTTTCCTCCTACTTTATTTTGAGTTTGCCTCATCTTAAAAGTACCCAGTTTTATTTATTCTGCTGCATTTATCACTGCTTGGTAGTAGCCTGATTAAATTGTAACTGTTATTCTAAGTCTTTTGATTTAAGCACTTGGGCTTCATACCGGTTGTTTTACATTAAGAAGGTTTGTGGTCTGCACTGTTGTGGCAGGACAGGTAGCTTACATCCTTCTAAGCTGGGAATTGCTGATTGAAGGCTCAGTGTCTGCTGTTCTCAAAGTGTATTAGTTCTGGTTTAAGCACTTGGGCTTCAGGCCAGTTATTCTACATTAAGAAGGTTTGTGGACTGCACACTTGTGGGAGGAGAGGCTGGATTCTGCCCTTCTGAGCTGGGAATTTCTGGTCACAGGCTTATTGTGCCTTCTTATTTGAACTGTTTCTTTCTGAAATTGGTGCGCCTTGTTGCTGTAGCATAGACCAGATTCAGGCCTTCTGAATCTAGCTTTGTTTGTATAACTTGAGCAGTGATCCATGCCATCTTTTTTTGGAGAAGCTTCCCCTGCACCCTAGTAGCGGGAGTGTGCAGTTAGAACTTGTCTGATTGAAGACTGCTGGAACAGGGCTCAGTTTTGAGCTTTTTTCTGGTTAATTGGGTAACTTGTTTAAATCAGTTTATTTGTTTTCTATTGTTATGTATATATATATATATATATATATATATATATATATATATTCACTTTATAACCTCGAAATGCTGAAATATCGAATTTCAGTATCTCGAGACTATAAAACCGAATCCACAAAACACAGACATACAAAAACCGCGAAACCACATAACCGAAAACACCGCACACACTACACTAAACATACAACACAACACCCACATCACAACATAAACAAAAAAACAACACACATACACAACTGCTGGGCCCCCCACACCCCCCCTACTTATATATGCTAACTCCGAGATCGCACAAACACAACACAAAAGCTCACTCACACACGCACATTCTCCAGTCCCAAACACACACTCTAACTCCCACTCAAAACCCTTACAAAACACTCACTTACCTGACATAACACCTACATCCAAACACGGCACCGTGCACCAACAAAACACAAACCCGGACATTACATAGCGCAACTTCATAACCGCAAATTCGACATATTTTTGACATACGTCAAATTCGTGCTTATGAACGTTCGCTATTTTTAACATTTGACTTTATAGCTTCGAGATACTGAAATTCGACATTTCAGTATTTCGATTTTATAAAGTGAACCCATATATATATATATATATATATATATATATATATATATATATATATATATATATATATATATATCTATCTATATATATATATATATATATATATATATATATATATATATATATATATATATATATATATATATATATATATATATATATATTGCACTTTATTCATCTGCTTTTACTGTATTTGTGTTTCTTTCTACTTTATTACTAGGGGAATTGACTAAAACTCTGATCTGAGATATATAACAATAAGTATCATTTTCTGTGCATTTAGTGCTTTTTTATTTGCTTTATTTTCTGACAAAAAAAAATATATATATATATATACATATATATATATATATATATATATATATATATATATATATATATATATATATATACTTGTTTCCCACCTTTCTAAGCTAGTATAGTCCAGTTTTCAGGTTAGTGCTGAATTCAGGGCTGTGTTACAAATATCTGTGTTTGCCCATACCTTACTTGGATAGAAGGAAGTTTCTCTGTTCACCTGTGAGAGAAGGGAGCTTTGAGCTGCCTATCTGTCCCTGGAGGAGTGGGTTCAGCCCAGAAATTAGTAGTTTATTGGCCATTTTGGGCTAATTTCTATCTCTTTCATTTCCTTGCTATAAAAAATGCATTTGCCCGGTTTTGCGAACCGGGCAGCGCTGGTTAGCTAGGGTATAACTATTCCAGCCTCCGCAAAGTCTCCTCTTCAATTTTTCCCTTGGAACTAGACAAACTTTCAACTTAAGCACTCAAGCCATTCATTTCTCAGTCCGGCACTTGCTCAAAACTCATAGCAAGCACTTATAAACCCTAGCACTAGACCCCCCCTATACTGTACAGAAGGACAAGGCTCTCTATTCGACCTTACCAGCCATTCAGTAAAACAGTTCACTGTACCTATCTGGGCATGTCCAAAGGGCAGTTTCAGGTGTACTCTCCAGTCCAACTGGTGAATCTGGGCATTTTGAGGCAATGTTACAACTGCCTCATGTACACAGACAAACCCTCTCCTCCTACCATGAAACACTAATACATGCAAAAGATGCAATTATACAGCCAAACTGGAGGCTAAGTTCTCTCAACCCAAGACTGGATCAGACAGTCAAGAGGAGAAGAGAAATACTTGCATCACACCACCAGTCTCACATAGACCCATTAAACCAGCACCAGCAAAAACACACATAAATACACAAAAACATACTCGGACGCCCTAAATAAAAATATGCAAAAGCAACAGAGACCTCCAAAGCAGACATTCAAGCAACCTCCACCCCCCAACACAAACCATGAAACACATATTTCACAAAACCAGTGTGCCACGCAATCACAGCCTTTAAGGTAAAATAACATACCCAACATACTAGTAATAGGTGACTCTATAGTCAGGCACACTGACGTCCCACTCACTAGGCTGAATAAAGAGAAGGTTACTGTTAGCTGCCTGTCAGGTGCCAGGATCCACCACATAACACAAGCACTCAGGTCACTCCAGAACAAGTACAAATACAACTCTGTCATTGTCCATGTTGGTGTGAATGACCTGAGCCGTACCTCCCTGGACTACATGAAAAGAGACATGGAAGAGCTCTCTGATCACATAGTCCAGGCCGGTATGACCCTGACCCTGAGTAGCATCCTGCCCTCACCAAGAATGATACCATGGTATAAAGAAAAAATTATCAGTTTCAAAAATTGGCTAAGTTTCTGATGTCATTCAAAGGGGATCCAGTGTCTGTCCGCCTGGGATGACATGCTCGACAAGCCACGCTGCTTTACTAGAGATGGCTTGCATCTGCCACCCTTAGGCTTTCGAATACTGGCCAAGGCTCTTGCCACCCCCATAATGCCTTTTTTAGGCAAGGCTCAAAAGACAAACCCACCGCCATAAATAGCACAAGTAACAAAAAACTGAGGGTAATGCTACTCAATGCCAGAAGTCTAAACCTCAAAATGCATGCACTCGAGGCACTCCTCAGTATGGAGAAAATCGATATATGCGCAGTAACAGAAACCTGGTTTAAGGATCCAGAGAGCACCCCAGCACTACCAGGCTACAACTTATACCATACATTTCAGCCACAGAACCCGGACCGAAATACAAAAGGCGGGGCGTATCCATATTCATCAAGGATACCCACACCTCCAGGTTAGTGGTACAGCACAATGCCCCAGAGATCATCCATGTGCAACTAACAACGGGCAAAACTGCAATTCAAATTGTAGCTTGTTACTGATCACCCACCATGTCCTAGAACCCCCATTCCGTGTTTCTGGAAACACTGGGAAATATAAAGGTCCTACCAAACACCCTAATATTGGGTGATATCAATTACCCAAACATTAACTGGGAGAACTTCTGATATGTTATTTTAAAGTGTATGTCACCCCACTAACAAATGCACACAGACTTAAGAGATGCTCAACACAATTAAGCATTAATATAAAATAACTATTTGGTCAAAAATGATTTTCCATGTAAAGTTGCCCACTTCTTTTTCCCCAGTGTTTTGTTATCTAATAACAATATAACAATTATCCTTACAAAAATAAACACAATGTTTAAGAACAGTTTAAAACATTACAAAATCAAAAACAAGTCATATAGTTCCAGTCCTGTTGTGAATAGTTCTCTTTCTCTCTCCCTTTTATTTCTCCAAGTCTTTTGGGTTTCTGATACCATAATGGGAATGGACTCCATTCCTAAGAGAAACTATGATTAAAGTTCATGAAATTAGTATTGTTTCACTTTTTTATGTTAGCCAGCTCTTTGCAGCATCCACAGTGTGCCCAGTATATCTCTTAACTGACCGGATTTTGGCAAATGTCGAGATTTTTGCCTCAAAATTTCGGTCTGTTCCTCATAAAATTTGTGGTTTTATGGCAAATCACTGGGTTGATCTAAGGAATGAAATAAATAAATAATGACATACATTTGAGTGTCAGACTTTAAATCCTTTAGAAAATGCATTTTAACACAAACGCTGTTATTCTAGCTACTTTCTAAGTTTATAAGAGCAATATTTAAAAGAATCCAGACAGCCTGCGAAAATCCCAGTATTTGAGTGGTGATGCTTCTTACTAAGTTTTGGTTAAAGAGAAGTGGAATAATCACAACCCCACTCACCTCTACATTCCACAGCACTTTCATTTTGAGGCGGGTCCACATTTGCATACCCATGATGCAACACATAGTTTTTGAAGAATGATCACGAAAGGTAATGCTACTTAACCTTTCTACTGTATGAAAGAGTATCATCTTAAACAAAAATAATTTATACAAGCCTTTTAATATTCTTGCTGTTAACAAATAGCTGAATTGTAATAAATATTAATTTATTTTATTCTGATTTTTTTTAGGTGCATTATTCTTAGTATTTTTCTACTAAATTTAGTATTTTATCTGAAGTTGTAAATCTTTATTCATACTTTACAGTTAGGACCTCAGTTCCATCCTCAGAACCGAAAAGGCCATTTCCCAGCTTGTGCAAGCCAAGAACTCTCAGCTAGGAACCTTCCCACAATGCCCCTCTCCTAGATAATCTAGATCTCATTTGTCACGTTCCTGGTCAGACTCGTTTAGCCATCTCTCTCAAGCTAAGTCGTAATTTGTTGTTTTTTATGACAGTTTTTCTTCTGAATTTCAAAATTGTTAATCAATTTAATCTTTTTTCACTGTCTCCTATAACCTAGGCCTATTTCCTACCCTTTTTTTGGTAATTTAAAATTTTACCTTTTTTGACTGTCCCTCTCTCCTGTATTTGACAGGCTTCTTTTACTGGTGGTATTCCTTAAAAAAAATTTTCTACAGGATAGTATTGTTTCTTTACCATGTCAGACAAAGTTAAATTGGGTTTTAAACAGTGTGACAAGTGTGGATGTAAGATGCCTAACTCAGATGAACATGTCTGTTGTGTCTACTGTTTGGGCGTGAGTCATTTGAAAGCTGATTGTGACATTTGTGCTGGTTTTTCTAATTGAACACTAGCAGAACGTATGAATAAACTTATTTTAAAAGGTTTACTCAAGATACCTTTCTCCGAGGCTCTATCTGGGTTGGAGGTCTCACCCCCTCCTAAGACCAAAAAATATAAGGAAAAATGGAGTCACTCAGTCCCTGGATCTCCGTCAGTTAAGGAACTGAGTCTGTCATGTGCTTCACCAGCACCCTCGGTGCAGACCTCTTCAGCACCAGGATCTGTGTCCTCTCCCTCCGTGCTGACCATGGTATTTACTCCTATCTCGGTTCCAAACACAGCACCACTGATTTTGGTGCCATCTTTGGCTCCTACATCGGCTCTGATGACTGTTCATGCCTTGGCTCCATCCCGGTCCACGGTGCCGACAGCCTCCTCTGCTCCATGGGCTCTGATGACTGTACATACCTTGGCACCATCTCTGTCCATGGTGCCAACAGCTTCTTCAGCTCCATGGGCCTCGATGACTGTACATGTCTTGGCACCATCCCCAGTTTCTTCGGCTCCATTGGCTCCAAAACCCGATTTCATGCCAAGGACTAGATATTCCTCCTACTTACGATCCTTTCTAGGGCCAGAGGTTTAGTCCCTTTCTAGAAAGACCTGCTTCCCCTTCTGCAGCGTCTTTTAGATCCACTAGGGGTATTTCTGAACTAGACCTAGTGCGGATTGTGGACCAGCTTCTGGTAGCTAGGGGATTTCCCATTCCAGCAAGACCTCCTGTCTCCCCTGGCTCAGAATCTTCTATCTCATCTTCCCCTGCTTATCCCCCCCAGCTCCCGATTTGGTACATACTGTCTCAGCTCTTACAGCAGTGCCTTCCCTGTTGGCACCCATCACCCTTGCAGCATCGGCTATGATGGAGCCGATGCTTTCTCAGAGCGGTGCTTGGACTGTCCGTACCTTGGTACCTAAGCCGGCACCTATTTTCTCTTTGGCACCATCTCTGTCCACGGTTCCAACAGTTACCAGTTCTCTCGTCACCCCTCAACTGGAATTAGTCTCAGGTGCTCCTTCTGAAGAGGTGATGGATAAGGCCTTTCACTCCGAAGCCTCCCAACCAGAACCTAGGACACCAGTATCAGAAACCTCTGTGAAGACAACTCCTTCTCTGGAATCCTCTTCGGAAGATTCCACTGGAGAGCCACCCCAGAAGAAACGGTACAAGAGGAAGCACCTTGACCCCCCCGGAGGAATCTATCACAGAAGACACTGATTGTGATGAAGGGGAAGGGTCTCCTCATTCTCTCCCAGACAATGTTACATTCAGAGACATTCTCGAAATCCTCAAACAACAGGGGGAATGAAAGTCCTCTAACCCTTCTTCTGAGGACTCAGTGTTTCGGCAGGCCTTCTGTACCCTGCCATCTACTTCCTGGGTGACCCCACCAGCAGATCATCTAGTTAAACTAATTATGCAGCTTGCCTGGAAGGCCTCAGACAATGTAGAATCTGTCCCCCGGAGGCTGGACAAAATTTTATCTACACCTGAAGAACAGCCCCACTGGTCCAAGCAGCTAACAGTTGACTCTATGGTCAAGGCGGTGGCCACCAAGAGGGAACTGGCAGAAAATAGTTCCACTGTTCATCCTCCAAATAGGGAATCCCAGATCATGGGCAGACTGGGAAACAGACTTATGCTTCAGCAACCTTCGCCATTCGGTCGTTGAATTATCTGGTGCACTTTACTCGCCTCCAAAGAGACTTAATTTCTGAAATGGCTTCCTTTTTGGTGGGGGTATTGCCTGATGAGGTGCGTGACACTGTTGCCTCACAGCTAGCTACCCTTGAATCCATCTCAAACCCCTCGATGTGTTTGATATCTTACACCGCCGAGGGGGCAGCCCAAGCGGCTGCATCTGGTGTTGTCATGAGATGTAATGCTTGGATGCGATTGTGTGATTTTGCAGACCCTTTTAAATCTTCCTTCATTATTGCACCTGTCAACAAATCTGCACTTTTTGGTCCCAAGGTACGTGACACACTTGCATGTAGTGAGAAAGATGGAAAGACCTTGTCTGCTGTGGGCATACATTTTTCCAACCCCCAGAGACCCTACTCCAGGAACCAGAAGGGGGGAAAGATATGATTCAAGAAATCCCAAGGATCCTTTCTTGACACTCATGGTGAGCAATCCCCCTGGGGCAGAGGGGGCTACTCATATGAACAACATCCTTTTCAGGGTAGAGGAGGTCCACATAACCAGGGTGCCAGAGATTCTTTCTCCGGCAGACCCTACCAGTGCTCCTAAGCAGCTGCCCGATTGCTTTCTTCTGGAAGCACTCGGGGGTCATTTGTCTCTGCATCTACTAGCCTGGCATCTTATTACTACCGATGTTTGGGTGCAGAGAATAATATCCAGAGGGTACCAAATACCTTTCGACCTAACTCCCAGAACCATCAAACGAATCCCTGATGTACCACCCAATCAGAGGGGATTAGCAGCCTTAGAAATAGAAAAACTGCTAAGAAAAAGGGTCATCCAGCCAGTCCCACCAGAACAGACAGGATCCAGATTTTACTCGAGGTTCTTTTTAGTGCCAAAAAATACAGGGGACTGGAGACCAATCCTAGATCTCAGCCTACTCAACAAATTTATCAAACCTCAAAAATTCCGGATGATCACAGTACAGTCCATTCTTCCCTTCCTAGGGAGAGACAATTGGATGTGTTCTATAGACCTACAGGATGCATAATACCATATAAAGATGGATCACCGCTCCCAGAGGTTTCTCCACTTCTGGCTAGGAGCCAATCACTACCAGTTCAGGGCACTGTCATTTGGTCTCTCAACAGCCCCCCGAGTGTTCACCAAATGTATGGCAGTTGTGGTAGCTCATCTTCTACTACAAGGATTCCAGGTGTTTCCCTATCTAGATGACTGGCTTCTTACTGCTCCGACCAGGAATCTCCTAGTTCGCACCCTTTCTTACACTCAAGACCTCGCTCTCCGCTTAGGGATTACAATCAACAAAGACAAATCTCAGATGTCTCCAACAAAGACACTGGAGTTTATGGGAGCGGTCTTCAACACAACATCCTGCCAAGCTTCTCTCCCCCCTCACAGGCTTTTGAAAATAAGACACCAAATTCAAGTCCTTCTGCCTCACATGTTTGTACCAGCACATCTTGTACTGCAACTCTTGGGCTCCATGGCAGCTGCCATTACTTTGGTACCACTGGCGAGACTGCACATTAGAATCCTGCAGTGGCTCCTCTCCGTACAATAATCATTGTTAACCCACCCACTCAACCACATTATATGCCTTATGAGCCATTGCAAGGAGGAAATGCTATGGTGGATGGAGCCACAAAAGAATCTTTGGTGTCGACCATTCTGTCTTCCCCAACCCACGGCCACGGTGACCATGGACACTTCTCTTTTGGGGTGGGGGGGCATTTCCAAGAAAAGACTGTCCAAGGCACCTGGACTCTCCTCGAGGCTAACTTGCACATAAATATCCTGGAACTGAGGGCAGTTCTCTTAGCGTTGCAAGCGTTCCATGCATCCCTGCCTTCGGGGACCATTGCAATTCAGTCAGACAACATGTCAGTTGTGTGGTATAGCAACAAGCAAGGTGGAACCAAATCTTATCCCATGTGTCGGGAAGCCATGAGGATTTGGTGCAGGGCGATAGCTTCCAATCGCTTTCTTATAGCAACGCACATTCCCAGGAGCTCCAACCTTATTGCGGGCAATCTGAGCAGGAACATCCTGATGCCTCACAAATGGTCCCTCCATCCTGTAGTAACAGGTCGGATCTTCCTGCATTGGGGCAAGCCTTGCTGCGACCTGTTTGCTTTCCCCCTGAATTACAAATGCAGGAGCTATTTTGCCTTGATTCCCCCTCACGGGGAATCACAGAGGGAAGGTCTAACACACGATTGGCCCCGGGGTCTTCTGTATGCCTTTCCCCCATTTCCCCTCATCCCAAAATTTCTCCAGAAAGCTCAGAGGTTGAAAAGCAAAGTGATCCTCATTGCTCCCTATTGGCCACGTCAAGTCTGGTTCCCTTTTCTATGACCTCATCTGATTCACAGCCCATGGATCCTGGATCATTCCCAGGACTTGTTATCCCATCCTCAGGGATTGATTCATCCAAATCTGCACAGTCTCAAGCTCACAGCCTGGTTCCTCCACTTCCAATGATTACCAGACTACCTGACATCCCATCTCCTGTTCGTGAAATTCTTCTGGCCTCACACAAACCTTCCACTAGAAAGGTTTATGCTAGTCAATGGACTAGGTTCTCTATTTGGGCCAAAGATCAGAACTTAGACCTTTTTTCTATGCCTATTCAAAAGATTCTGCAATACTTGACTACTCTCCTGTATGCAGGAGCCTCAGCTTCAATGATCACTGTACATTTAGCAGGTATCGCTAATTTCATATTCTTTGATTATGTCACACCACCTATGCAAGACTTTTTTGAAGGGAGTATTACATGTTAAACCTCCAGTCAAGCCTCTCTTAGATCCCTGGGACTTGACTATGGTGTTTCACTTTCTTACAGGCTCTCCCTTTGAGCCTTTTGATTCATGTGACTTAAAATTTTTGTCTTGGAAAACCAGACTTCTAGTAGCACTCACCTCAGTGAGAAGAGTATCTGAGCTGCAGGCCTTGAGTGTCAAGAGTCCTTACTTGATCTTCCACACAGGCAGGGTGTCCCTTCGCATTGATTCTTCCTTTTTGCCCAATGTCATTTCTGTTTTTTCCATTAATCAATCTATTCACTTGCAGGTTTTCTTCCCAAGGCATTCTAATAGAGGGGAGTACCTTTTGTACACCACCGACAGCTTCATTGTTATTTGCACAGGACTAAATATTTCAGGAAAACAGACCAATTGTTTGTGGCCTTTGCAGAACCCAGATTGGGTAAACCTGTTTCCAAAGTGACCTTATCCTCTAGGCTTAGAAACATCATTACCTTTATCTACCAACAGAATAAGCTACCCTTACCTTCCAGAATAAAAGTTCATTCTACCAGATCTATGGCTACCTCTGTAGCTTTTCATTCCAGAGCCTCTATGGATGATATATGCGCAGCAGCCACGTGGGCAAGACCTCATACCTTCATATATCATTACAAATTGGATTTGGCCTCCAGGGGGCGAGCATCTTTTGGTTCTATGGTGCTCAGGAATATCCTTCCTTAGGGCCACCCAGGACTCAAGTAGCTGGGGACTAGGTCCTATCAGTAAAGTAAGAATAAAGATGTACAATTTCAGATAAAGAAGTTATGTCTTACCATAACATTCCATCTGAGTTGTAGATCTTTATTCATTCTTTACTTCCCGCACTCCTTCCCCCTGCCTGGACACCTGGTGGATCTCAGGTACTCCTGGTTAGGGTATCTGCTTAGACAGAGCCTCCTACTTTTTCTATTACTACATCTTTACCTAGGGCAGGCAAACTCAAACTGGAGTATCTAGGAGAGTGGCATTGTGGGTAGGTTCTTAGCTGAGAGTTTTTGGCTTGCACGAGCTGGGAAACGGCCATTTTGGTTCCGAGGACGGAACCGAGGTCCTATCTGTAAAGAATGAATACAGATCTACAACTCAGATGGAACGTTATGGTAAGACATAACTTCTTTTTCACTTTGCCTGGTAGGCTAGTGTTTTTTTTAACAGCTCTAGTAGTTTTTAGTCCAAACAAGAGTGGCGGATGGATTCAGGTGTAAGCGTAGAAAGCAGGCAAACCAGAGACGGAATAATAGTATGTAAAACTTGCTGGAGGAAGAAAAGACTGGCTTCAACTGGCTTACAAACTATGAGATTGTAATTCCAGGCAGTTCTGCACTAGCTAGAGTTGATATTTTGTCATCAGATTATCCTGAAGTGAGGAAACTAAGTAATTATACAATGACCCCCCATTAATATTCCAAAACGTGCACGCTGATTGGTCAGCGTGCCCATTGTAAATCAGACTTATACTAATGGAAAAAGGTCCAGTCGCCTGGACTTTTTCCATTAGTATAAGTCTTTTTTTTTGTTACACAATGGAGAATGCAAGATCTCCGTTGCTTTTTAGAATGTGTCTCACTATGTTAAAGGAGTTTAACATAATGAGATAGCTTAAAAATAGCAACGGAGATCTTCCTTTCTCCGTTGCTTTTTTAAAGCTGGCTCGCTATGTTAAACTCCTTTAACATAACAAGACACTTTCTAAAAAGCAAAGGAGATCTTGCTTCTCCATTGCTTCCACACATGGCTCTGATGTACTGCGTAAGCATATGCATGTGCAGTACATCATAACTGCCACAAAATACCAGACACCTGTGGAAGGGCAGCACGGGGCATTATACAATGCCATTATTTAAGAAAAGTAAGTATTTTTTTTTTAAATAATGTCATTGTATAATAGCAATAACCCACTTCTGGGTGTGGGTAATGCTGGATTTACCCACGGTTGTCTTTGTTTGGCCACTCGGGCTTTGCCCTCGTGACCAAACCACACCAACCGTGGGTAAATCCAGCATTACCCACACCCAGGCGTGGGTTATTGCTTAAGTAATTGATCCCTATAGTGTGTGCTGTACCATTATATACCTGGCTTCTCTCCACCTAGCGGTTCACTGCTCCTTGGACCATTATACAAACCTTACTGAATACGAATGTGTTTTCTCTGTATAAATAATGTTTTTTCTTGCTGACTATTTTTTTGTGCTTTCCTAAGGAGAACCACACACACAGACTCAAAAAACATGTTTATTTCATCATGGTTTGGTGTTTCCTACATTTTAACACCACTCTGGGACTATTTACAGGTTTTCTAAATATTTTTATATGTAATTTCTGAGTCTGACCACATGGGGTATGGCATCTTGAATTAATTCTGATCATTTAGTCTGCCTCATAATGCAATGCTTGTCTGTAAAAAATTATGTCATGCAGGCCTATTTCTTCCTAAAGCTTCTGTCACCATATTGATTTTACATGCTTACACTGCTGTCTTTCAGTCAGTTATTTATTTATTTAAACATTTGTTGACCGGGAAAGTCTGACTAGGCTCCACAGAGCCTATTTTCAGTGGAGGTCCAGGGAGAAATGTTCCAGACGCATGTCTTTAGAATGTGGGAGGAAACTGGAGTACCCGGAGGAAACCCATGCGAACCCAGGGAGAACATGCAAACTCCGCACAGAAGGCACCCCAGCTGAAAATCGAACCAGAGAACCTCTTGCTGTGAGGTGACAACGTTAACTGCTAACGCTAACAAAAAGTTAGTTTTAAGTAACATTTCATGCCATTCAATGCCTTCTTAAAAACACAAACAGTGAAAATGCCACAGAGCAGACTTTCAAAGTGCTTTTTACTGCTGCTGCTTTTTAGAATGGCTAAACTGCAGTGTTTTGTGAAGCCTGAATTGTACTGTGATGCCCCGTGCACTGGCCCAGTAATCAAGGAGCCTCAATCCTCACCACTAACGCCAATATGGGACATGCACATTGGGAGGATAACAAGTACACATACAGTAAAATACAATTTCCCCTTAAGAGCAGACAGAGATCACAGTCAGTCTGGGACTGGTTTCTCCCTTTCTCTCCAGATCACCAATAAGACTCCCAACTGGCACAGCTATAGGGTTCTGATCGCAGCTGAGTGGTCAAGCCAAAATTTCCAGCACCCTCTCTGTCCAACCAGTGCTTCATGTCCCTGCCCAAGTAGCTAACACACACACACACTTTAAGATATGAGTTGTATACAAACACACAGATGCTCTTGGGGAAGGCTGGTACAGGTTCACTAATTATACTCCCTTCTGCCCAGACTATAAGGTAGTACCAACTGCCACAAACCCACCCTTGTCAGCTACTATATTGGAACTTACCAAAAGATGTCCAATTGTACTGCACAATGTTATTATCCAATTGGTAAGTGTCACTAAGACTTGAAGGCTATTTAGAAGTGGCTTGTACAGTATCACCAAATACATGCAAATATTTTCGGAGCTTATATATCTGTAAGCAAATCAGCCACAATTAAAAGGTTTAAATATATTTAATAATAAATGATAAAATCACAAGATAGTACTCATTAATTTAACACAGTGACAATAGAGAGTTCAGATTCACAGGAAATAGTTTAAAACATTGTAGGACAGTCTCACATAAATATATTAAACAGCTAATCTTACTATTTTCCTATCTAGCTCTAAAAGAAATCAATGTACCTAAATCTTACTTACAGAGCAAGGCAAAGTGCTGGTGAGTTGTTAACAGGTCTGAGGACAAATACAAAATGCACCCACTTTCTCTGTGAGAGGGTTCTTAAATTAATAATACACATTACTGCTGAATTATCTCAGATTATATAATTTTTGTCACCTCTGCCCAAGTTTTACAGGCTAGGAGGAATTTAAAATTTAACATTTATGTTAAAAATACTTCTCTCAGAAGCTGACAATCCTGTCTTTGAAGCTTGCCAGAAACTGGAAGTTGCAAACAATTACCTTGGAAACCTGTAATTACCTCTGTTTCCAGACAATAGGAAAGCCTACAACTCTAGACATTGTGTCTGCTTTGAGCTGAAACAGAGATAACTGTAATAAACAAGTTCCACTTATTTTTTTACAGTTTGCACGTTAACTCTGTATATTCTGGCCTTTATCATGAAAACATACATTTGCATTGACATATAGCTCATACACATTTCTGCTCCTTTCCAGAAGAGTGCACTGTGATTACATTTTTGAAGCTCAGCAGATAACAGTTTTTCTACATGTGCAAGCAAGCATACAGATCACATTTACAAATGGCAATAAGATTATTTACAAAATTCTATCTAGCTGAGCTGGCAGCCTTCACATATACTACTTTGATTCATCTCCTATCCCCCTTCACACCTAACTTTCCTAGCTGTCAAAGTGCTATGGATAATTTTAGATGTTACCACCTGTGATTGACAGCCCACAGCAGGAGACTTGACTCATGTACTGTTTCCTTGTTCTAGCCTTTACTTTCTGTATGGGTAGGGGAAGGACCAGGGAACTGTGACATCACAGAATGGGTGGGTTTTTAGGAAGGTTGTGGTCATGGAGATGTCGGTTTGGGGAAGGAATTGGCCAGAAAACTACCTGTATTAATTGGCTTTGATGATTACATCAATGAATTGGAGACTGCAACAAGCTTTACCAGGGCGGGACAAAAGTTGTTTGAAAGTGAAACCAAACCACCACAGTACAGTAGTTTTGCTTATTCACAGCAGGGACAGTAAATAGGAGAAAAAGGACAGAGTTACTGTTAAATTAAGCTGAGTGAAAATTGGCTGACAGTGAAGCATCATCACCACCACCCCATAATAAAACAAAAATATGGTACCAACAAGGATTTTGTGATAACTGGCTGAATGATAGTGAATTGAAAGACTGGGTCAGACCGGACCCCACTAATCATTTTGCAGTTATATGCACTGTTTGTTCATCAAAATTGATGAATGCAAACAAAACTGGATTGCTTACTCACAAAGACGGCAAAAAACATGTGAAAAACCTTCAGGCAAAGAGAGGGTCTCTGCAGATAGCAAAATTCTTCAGTAAGCCAAAAGAAGAGAGTCTGGACAACAAGGTTGCTCATGCCGAAATCTTGCTTTGCAGCCAAATTAGAAAGCATTGGGATGGGAGGGTGGCCTAATGGTTACACAAACACAAGGTGCAGGGTTTGAGTCTCACAAGGGATAATTGCCTAGGCTTAAAATGGCTCGCAAGGGCAGTTAGCTTAGCACTAACCTATGAACACAGTACGCCATTTGCACAAGCAGATCATTTAATCGAACGCTGCAAACAGATCTTCCCTGACAGCGTGAGAGCACAAAAGATGTCGCTTAAACACAGTAAGACTTTATATATCATACAACATGGCATAGCCTACCACGAACAAGACATCATATCAATTTGCAAGAGGCAGACATTTTCTGTCATCATAGATGAATCAACAGATGTGTCTGTGTCACAGATACTGGCTGTTATTGTGAGGTATTTTGATGAGCAGAAGCTTCAGGTAGTTGACTCACTTTTGGATCTTATAGAAGTTGAACATGGAGCAAGCAAAGGATTGTTTAGGTCATTTAAAAACTTTTGACGGATGATGACATACCGCTGCAGAACATCATTGGGTTTGCGAGTGATAACTGTGCTACCATGATGGGCGCACACAGTGGATTTCAGGCCAAGCTTCGAGTAGAAATTCCGGATCTGTTTGTTGTTGGCTGTGTCTGTCACCCTTTTGCACTCTGTGCTAATGCAGCCACCAATAAATTGCCCTCCTGGATTGAAGCACTGGTGAAGAACATTTGTTTCTACTTCTCCAGATCAAGCAAGAGGAATATGCAGTTTGAACTTATACAAGAAGTTGTAAAGACCGAGAAGCACCGTATTTTAAAACTTTGTGAAACAAGATGGCTCTCACAAGGGGCAGTGATTAATCATATAATTGAACAATGGGATGCTTTGATCCTGTTTTTTCAGTCAGAAGGTACAACAGACAAAATAGATGGAGCCAGTCATATCTTTCAGACAATGAATTCAGTAGGTACCAAGCACATGTTGTTGTTCGTGGCCTTCATTTTAGCTAAAGTGAACAGTATGACCACTGATTATCAGTCTGAACACTTCAGGCTACACAAGTTGTACTCAAGTATTATGAGTGAATACTGAAGTCTGCTTACTTTTGTTGTAAGACAGGACATTTTGAGTTCTCAGTCGCTTGCAGA
Organism: Protopterus annectens; assembly: GCF_019279795.1. NCBI lineage: Eukaryota > Metazoa > Chordata > Ceratodontiformes > Protopteridae > Protopterus > Protopterus annectens. The sequence goes on along the minus strand of NC_056744.1, from coordinate 1,785,854,246 downwards.
CATTGATCCAACTGACACACATGTACTAAAGCAGCTGAATGAGATTGACCTTGGAGGACGATGTAACGCACAGTTGATCCATCAACCTCTTGGCCATAAGGAGCTGCAGTTCCACCAGGATGCTCTTGCATTTCTAAAAGAGCTATGCAGCCAAATTAGAAAGCATTTCCCTCTTTCAGAAAATGGCGTTATGGCACAATTGACAGTTATGGATCCAAAGAGAGCTTTGAATGTGAACTGTGCTGTTAGACCATCAATCATTCCACTGGCAATCACTTTTCCCACACTTATACCTGATGACAAGCTTGACACATTGTCTGATGAATGGAACAAGCTACCATCATTTCAAAGTTTTCTGGAACATTTAATTGATGCAGAGCCACCAGTTTTTTGGTACCATCTGAAGGAAGTTACTGATGGCAACAATAAGCCCAGGTTTGCTGTACTTGATGAGTTTATGTGTATCCTGCTGGCTTTGCCACATTCTTGTGAGCGTGTCTTCTAGCAAATGAACATTGTGAAAACAGCTCAGACCAACAAACTTCTATCTGAAACAGTCGCAAATCGGCTTCTCGCTAAGCAAGCAATCAGGCATAGTGGTAACGTTTGCCATACTTGGAAACCAGGCAAAGCTTTAGTACAAGATGTTCATGAAGGATGGTGTCATCAGAGCTGCTTGAGACTGCAATCTGAGAGCAAGACCAACTCGTCAGATGTAACCATTTATGATATAAATAATGACACCTATGTTGTTGATAGTATAGCTGTTGATATTGATTCATGACTCATGAATTCTAGCAATGTACATAGTTTTTTCAAAGTTATTGTGTTTTCCTCATTACGTATTGCACATATATAGTGAATTACATTTGAGTTGAAAGTAAAAACATGCGTACACTTTCCTTTTTTTCGATTAATTCAATCTAGTAGTTTCTAGTAGTTTTTTTCTGAAAAATCTAGTAGAAACTGAAAAACTTGAGTGGCGCTGTTGAGGTGTTAATGTAAATATGGAGTATTTTACAATTTTTTTCTGTTGCATATTTTTTGGAAGTAGTTTTGCTTTTCTTTGTTTATGGTTATGGATTTAGAGTTTTATTCGAGTTGATTGAGTTTCGAATAGTCAGCAGTAGGAGGTGTAGACTGGGAAAAAATAAATTATTTGTTTCTGTCTCCCCATGTAAAAGAAAAAAAAATGGAATGGACAAGCCAGGCATACTTCACAGCCAAGTACAAAATATAGGGTTCCATTAGTGTATGCTAATATGGAATGATGGCACTATATGCATCATCCAAAAAGGGCAAATGGGCTTGCTTCACTGAAATAATTTGGAATTTTACATTGGTGAGCTGTGTGCAAAGCCAAATCCATAGTGAAGCCAATTCTCAGTGAGGCAGAGGCTCCTACTCTACTGAAGAAAGTACCTAATATAAAGCAAGAAAGTCTTTACTACCCATACATACACATGTACTAAAGCAGCTAAATGAGGTCGACCTTGAGGGCGATGTAATGCACAGTACCATCTATTTAAGGAGCTATACTGAATGTTTTAGCAGTTTTGGGCAGAACATGCCCTGGACTATAGGAATGCACATTTGTGTGTATTTATTTATTTAACATTTGTTTACTGGCAAGTCCGACTAAGGCAGAACCCATTTTCAGTGGAGGCCAGTGGGGTGGAATGCTCCAGATGCATGTTTTTGTAACGTGGGAGGAAACTAAAGCACCTGGAGGAAACCCACACAAATGCAGGGAGGACATGCAGACTCAACACAGAAGGCACTCCAGCTGAGAAATCGAGTAGGCGAACCTCTTGCTGTGCCATGACAATGCTAACCACTACACCACTATGGCTTAAAATGAGAAACACTTGAGAGGTATATTTATTGCAGAAAAAAATATTCGGTGGGTAACATAGAAATGTTACTTTCTTCTTTTCTATGTTTTTTTTCTGTAATGGTTGCATCACATTGTTAGTTTTCTTCTTGAAAATGCATTAGGTCCTGCAACTGGCAAGCCTTATTGTCAGTGTTATGTGTTTTTAATACAATGATGTGATACAATTTTAGCGTGTAGGATGGACGTAAATTATATCCATAGAAACCCTCTGCTTCATCCCGCTGTCATTCCTGTACGGCTAAGTAGATGGGACAGTCAAACCCTGCTTTCCCAGTTGTGAAAGGTGTCGTTCTGTAGCAGCTTACAGAAACCACATTTAATGTGTTTTGTTGACTGAACCGATGCCGGTTTTTGAGAGTGGGCTTGGGGAGGAGTTGTAAATAGGTTTGGTTGATAGAGTCGAGGATAGTGGGCCATGTAACAGTATTGCATAAAATATTTTTTCTTGTTTTGTGGCATTCATGCCTATCAATCTCTTAATGCAAGAAATATGGACAAAGGTAAAAAATTAACGTTTGGAAGTTGATATTATTGGCAACTTTTACATTGGCATGTATTTCTCAAAGGGTTTGTTGCCTCGATAATGGAAAAGTACCCACTGTCCATACATACATAAAAATAGTGTAGTATGAACCATCCCTCAAAGGGTTTGGGGGATAGCTTAAGTTACTGTTTTATTAAAAAAAAGTTACACTCCCTCATTAGCTACTGGTCCCACATGTCAGTCCCTCTACCTGGATGAAGAGAATGCAAGCATGATGGCTAAGTTAGGTGTTATGCCTGCGTTGATCAGTCTGCCCTACAGCTTGAGGTCTTGCACAGAATGCATTCATAGCTGTGCAGGTTCACCAGTAGGTTCAACCTGGTGTTACAGGCTCCCTGTCTGCAATAGCAGGTTTGATGGCCACCACTGCCACCAATATGCCATGTCCACACTCTGGGCCAGTAATCAAGGAGCCTGAATCTTCACCACTTACACTGGAGAAGGATGTTCACTTGAAATACAATTGGATACACTCAGTATTTCTATAAGCAGATCTTACTGCATCAAGTACACTTTCTGTTAAAAGCACACAGGGAACACACTCAGCCCGGGGTCTGGATATCTGTATATCTGTCTCCCTCCAGGTCCCCAATAAGAATCCCCACTGGTACAGCTGTAGAGTTAGGTCTTCAGCCGAGTGAATTTTGCCCAGACTATAAGGTGGAATCACTGCCACCAGTTAGTTACTATAAGCCTCTTACAAACAGTATGCAATTACACCATGTGAAGTTAATATTAATACAAACGATAGTAGTTGATCAAGACAGCTAGACCTTCTGGAGTGGCCCACACAGTGTCACCAAATAAATATAAGTACTCTGAAAGGTTAGATACTTTCTACAAGGACCAGCCACAATAGCAGTTTTGAATATAGTTAATCTTCTTCTCTTTCGGCTGTTCCCATTAGGGGTCACCACAGTGGATCATCTGTTTCCATTTCTTGCTGTCCTCTGCATCTTGCTCTGTCACACCAACCACCTGCATGTCCTGTCTCACCACATCCATAAACCTTATCTTAGGCCTTCCTCTTTTCCTCTTACCTGGCAGCTCCATCCTTAGCATAATTTTCCCAATATACCCAGCATCCCTCCTCAGTACATGTCCAAACCAATGCAATCTCGCCTGACTGGTTTTGTCTCCAAACCATCCAACCTGGGTTGACTCTCTAATATAATTATTCCTAATCTTGTCCACCCTCGTCACACCCATTGCAAATCTTAACATCTTTAATTATGCCACATCCAGCTCTGACTCTTGCCTTTTTGTCAATGCCACCATCTCCAACCCATATAACATAACTGGTTTCACTACCCTCTTGTAGACCTTCCCTTTCACTCTTACTGGTACCCGTCTGTCACAAATCACTCCTGACAAACTTCTCCACCCATTCAACCCTGCCTGTACTCTGTTCTTCACCTCTCTTCCACACTCGCCATTACTCTGAACTGTTGATCCCAGGTACTTAAACTCATCCACCTTCACCACCTCTATTCCCTGCATCCTCACCAATCCTCTATCCTCCTTCTCATACATACGCATATATTATGTCTTAATCATGCTGGCATTCATTCCTCTCTTCCCTGGAGCATATCTCCACCTCTCCAGGGTCTCCTCAACCTGGTCCCTACTCTCACTACAAATCAGAATGTCATCTACAAACATCATAGTCCACGGGGTCTCCTGTCTGATCTCATCTGTCAACCTGTCCATCACCACTGCAAATAAGAAAGGGCTCAGAGCTGATCCTTGATGTAATCCCACCTCCACTTTAAACACATCCATCACTCCCACCACAGACCTCACCACTGTCACACTACCCTTGTACATATCCTGTACCACTCTTACATACTTCTCTGCCATTCACGACTTCTTCATACAATACCACAACTCCTCTCTAGGCATCTTGTCATATGCTTTCTCTAAGTCCACAAAGACACAGACACATACTCTTTAAGATTTAGTTTACACACACTCTCCTTCTGATCTTCTCTATATTTCTCCAATACTCTCAGAGCAAACATTGCATCTGTAGTGCTCTTTCCCTGCATGAAACCATATTGTTGATCACTAATCATCACCCCCCTTCTTAACCTAGCTTCCACTATTTTTCCCATAACTTCAAGCTGTGACTGATCAGTTTTATCCCTCTGTAGTTACTACAGCTCTGCATATCACCCTTATTCTTAAAGATATGTACCAAAACACTTTTTCTCCACTCCTCAGGCATCCTCTGACTTTCCAAGATTTCATTAAACAATCTGGTTAAAACCTCAACTTCCATTTCTACTAAGTACCTCCATGCTTCCACTGGTCTTCTCTTAATAATAAAAGAACATAAAAATATTGAATATTTATTTACAGTAAGCCATAGAGTTCAAATCACAGGAGACATTGAAAGTAATATTGATGGGCAGACTCATACAAATAAAGAAAAACAATCTCTAAACTAAGCTTCACTATATGCCTGACTGAATTGAGAAGAATGTACTGTTCCCTAATAACTTAATTGGGCAAGGCAAGATGAAATATGTGAGCAGTCTTTCTAGTCAGTGTTCCAAACAGAATACTCAAAACTCTGAGATTTGTCTTTGTAATATCTAAAATATAATTTCCAGGAGGACTGGCAGAATAACCTCATCTGGTCACCTGACTCTAGGTTCTCACATTATTCACCTTTGAAGCTGAGACAGGAATAGATGGCTACAGTACACATCTAAATGTTTGTGGCAGTGCCTGGGCTTCCCCTTTTTTACTGAGCTAATGCTATAGTGTGATGTACTAATTAGGTAGGTGTTCTAATCCCAGACATGGCAACTGTGAAACTCTGTGTGTGTAGAGACTATGCTTTTGAGGCCATTCACAGTCATTACACCTCCCATTGCCCTACTTTAGCAAGCCTGCTGATGTCATCTACCTTGAAATATACCTTTGTAGAAGACTAACCCTATAAGCTCTGTGGCGCATGCCATAAATGCGGAACAATGTAGTAGCAGTAACTACACAGCTATGGCTTTGAATCTCATCTGTGGCAAGTGTCTGTGTGTGTACTTCAAAGATTTTGTCCCCATTTACAGCCAGTACACATCTCAGAGCCTGACTTTAGCAGTCCTGCTGATATCATCCACCTTACAAGAATCTGTTGCGAAACCTTTGCCATGTCAGGTCAGTGGTGCACGTGGTAAATGTTTAACATAATGATCTGTAAACATTGTCAGACAGAGGTTTGAACTTCACCCCTGGCAAATGTAAATGTGTGATTAGGGTAAAATTATTTTTGGGTCTTTCACCCACTACATCACCCAATGCCAGTATTTACCAGGACTGGTGATGTTCCTCACCTTAGAAGTACCTTGGGACAACAGCCATCCAATAAACTCTGTGGCATGTGCTAAAAATGTGGTACACTGTTGTAGTAATATATAGCTAGGTAGAGGTTTGAATCTCAGTACTGGCAAGTGTGTGTGACTGTCATCAGTATCCTCTGTGGAGGTTGCAGTGATTGTGTAATGACGGGATGCATGGGGGGGGTTGCTAAATTATTATATTGAGGACCTACTATATGTCACAATGTCCACCTTACAGGGACAACAGATGTCAAACAGCAGAGAGGCTGGTGTAGACAATCCATAGCCCTACATGTGACATTATGGATTGGTGAACAATATAGGCAACTCTTGTATTACTCAGAGAACACTCTCCACCCATGTCTCATACACAAACACACTTGGCTAAGCAACAACCACTATATTGGTAGCTCCCTGCATATTGCCCACAGATAGTAACAACGGTGTGATTGCAGAGGACTACAATCCTGTTGACCACAACACTGTCACTGACATCAGAATGTACTGTGATGTGTAACATCTCCTGACTGAGTGGGTGTTATCCAACAAGTAAAAGGACATGGCACCTTGTTCCATCCCTACAGTAGGCAAATAAATGCTTACAGTGGTCTATTGCTATGTTCCCCACTGGACACCTGCAACAACTGTAGAGTCTGCAAAAGTAACCCACAAAGGGAATACCACGCCTTATACACACGCCTTGTATAAGCAGGTGCCACTAACTCCACTCAATACCGGTATCATGCTGTCAATGTAGGTGCAGGCATGACCTCAGTTCCTTAGCCAGTTCTCACCACATGAGGTCAGGAATGCCACATCAGATGATACTCTGTCCACACAACATGCCCCAGAGTCTCCAAGTACACTTCCACATGTCACAGGACATGCATGTGGGACATGTGCACAACCCAGACACTGCCCGTGTTATGGAATATAGATCACATACATGGCAAGCATTGCACAGCACTGGCCACCAACAATAGTGAGTGGATGGTGAACACAATATCCACCTGTGTGGGCCAATCCAGGGACTACACCCCTGAGCCACACTAGAGACCATTGTCATGTGGTCTGATGCCAAGGTATTCCCTGTGCCTAGCCTTGTACAGTCTTCTGGTACAGCCAACTACTGCACACCTGTGAAGCAATGAACCCATGCATGTCAGTACTGGCAAGTGTGTGTGTGTGTGTGTGTGTGTGTGTGTGTGTGTGTGTGTGTGTGTGTGTGTGTGTGTGTGTGTGTAGATTAATGATTTTGAAGCCATTCACACTCATTACACCTACATTGCCCTACTGTAACATGCCTGCTGATGTCAGTCACTTTAAAATAACCCTTTGGCCATATAGCAGCCTGATAAGCTATGTGGCAGGTGTGATAACTGTGTAATACTGTAATGTAGCAAACTAGTTAGTTAGGAATTGTAATCCTGACCCTGCCAACTGTGATAATGTGTGTGAGTCCCTGAAAGACTGTGGTTGTGTCTTCCTTGACACCTGCTTTTGCGGAAAGGCACATGTACTACACTTCCCTTATCGCTCCTTTATCACAGTTGCTGATGTCACTCACCTTCAAAGATACCTTTGGACAACTCCCCAACATGTAAGCTCCGTGGTGTGTGCAATAACTGCATAACAATGTAATATCAATACATAGCCTTGTAGGGGTTTGAAACTTAGTACTAGTAAGTGTGTGTTATCAGTATTCTGTGTGGGTGTTGGGGTGATTGTGTAATGACAGGGTCCATTGCAGTGTGGGTTTTGTCACATCATTATATTGAGGAGCTACATGTCCCATCGTCAACATTACAAAGCCAATATTTTCCAAACATTGTAGAGATTGTTGTCGACAATCCTCAGCCATAAATGTGTACAGCCATGTGCAATTACCATGTGACAGTATGGATTAGTACACAATATAGGCAACCGTCATAATGCCCAAATACCATTCTCCACCCATGGATCATACACAAACATGCTTGGCTCTTACTCTCCTACTCCCTTCCTTTCTTACTTTGTCTGTCTGTCTCTCTCACTCCCTCTCTGGTGGATGTGGAAAAGTACACCTGCTTTGTTTAGGCAGCAGATTGACTTTTGTAAGTAATGCTCATGATCAGCTGATGGCCTGTACATGAATTGCAGTCCCCCACTAGCTACTTCCTTGTGGAACAGCTGTGGTATCATTCCTGTAGCCAATTGTACGGAAACACACTCCTATAACTAAGCACTTCATGTGGGTGTTGGCCCTTTTCCTTCACTGTGAGCAGGACTTCATGTGGGTGTTTGACAAACAACATCACAGAGGGTAGTTGGATATACCTCTTACAACATACATTGTGGAGACAGGCCAACAAACAAGAAGGGGATGTTCCAGACATGAGGACAGAATGTAAGTATTGCTCTTTTACATTTTAAGTAATGTTGATTAACAGGGTTTGTGTCGGTATGGCTGTTCTACATTATTTAATATATGTCATGAGAGTGTTATGTGGTTGAGGAAACTCTCACCTGTAGGGCAATCTGCAGCCTGGCCAGTGTTTGGAGTCTTACATGTGTTGTGTTGCTCATGCATTTCCTATCTTTAGAAATGTAGTAGCATACTCTGAGGATTGCAGTCAGTACATGGTGACAGTCATGTGAGTTACTGACTTCATATCCCACAGAAGACATATGTCACAACAAACCCGTTACACCAGTAAATGTATGGGTTTATCACAGCAACATGTCAATAATGGCTCTGTGTTTGTGCCTCCAGCCACAACTCTGTCAACCTTTGTACATATGTCATGCAGTAAGAGGTGCATATGTTCAGTACATCATTATTTACTGACATCATACCTGATAACAAGCCAGTGTGACATCAGACTGCTAGACATGTTATGTATAGTAGGCCTTATATTTGAGGACAAAAGCTGGACATTCTGTTGTAGTGTGTACAGTAGTGAGGTCTGTATACTTATGGTGATTGTTGAGAGTGTGGATTGTGAATATATACCTTGGCCTGTGTACAGACTGTGGAAGATGTCATTGTTCTTGGTCCTGTTCTATCTGATGTTGCATACTGCTCCAGCGTATGGTACTCTATCAGCATACATGTTTGTAGGGCCAGACCGACACGTCCCATACCACAGTCAGGCATCGGAATATACTGTGTATTGGGCCAGTATATGTAGGGTTAGTGTGTGAGTGGCACATATGAAGATGGTGTTGATCACACAGTCCATATACTGTAATATTAAGTATGTTTACCATATGTGACTGTGGCTGTGCTCAGATTGGTTGTGGGTATCCGCTTTCACACAGGTGTCTGTTACTCTGTGCATTTACATGCCTGTAGAGCCTGCTATATTTGCAGGTACATATGTATTCCTCCATAAGAAATGTAGGCCAGTATTGTAGCAGTCTGCCTGTAGTTTGCACAGTGCTTTGTGACATGCCTAGCAGCTCAGTGTATTTACCCAGTATGATGTTATGTCCAGATATTTGTCAAATGTACTGTTGATGGGTCATCATAACTGTTGTATATTTCTGACATAGCAGTGGGATGCTGTATAGATGTATGTCACTACCTAGTGGGTAGTATGTGGGCTTGTGACCTCTGCTCCTCTGGTTATTATGTGTCAGTACAGATAGGATTTTGTGAATACATAAACTGTGTGAGCTTATCTATTCAACTATTTTCATGATATTCCCATTTACATGGCTGTAAACATCCACTTTGTCTGGCTTGGTCCACACGTCTTGCACTAAGAGGTTCTGTGTATACCTCTGGACTGATCAGAGTGTGTCAGACTGTCCACATTCATTGGTCATATCTCTGCTGTATTCCACAGGATCATTACTGTGATTTCTGTGGTACTGCACTATGATGATCATATGATATCTGTCAGTAACTGATGGCGTACATGTCAATATCAGATGTGATTTCTCACACAACATTTCTGTTAAGACATCCCCTGTTACAGTAGCAACATTCTACATTTATACCTGCAAAACTTACATGACATCCCCTTGCACTAAGAGGTTGTGACTATTGGTGCTGAGGTATGACTCTACTATGTTATGGACATATAAACAGATGTGTGCCCCGTGGACAACAATCCCCACAGCAGAAAATACTATGAGGATACCATGAATAAAAAGAAAGAAAGAGATCATAAGAAATAACTGGAATATTCTTAGGTGTGATGATGGTGTGTTTTCTTCAGTGGGGGACGAACCTAGATTTGTACATAGTATTGGAAATAATTTGAAAAAGAAATTTCAAAATTATAGACCTTCCACTAAGTTGAGTAAGGGTGGCACAAAAAAGTGTGGACATTGTAATCAATGCAATGCTATTTTAGAAGAAATGTTTGTAGTGGTTGGTAACAATAATAATACGCTTATATATTTTAGGAAAGGCAATTGTCAAACTAAAAATGTAATTTATTTTGCTGTATGTACAACATGCCCAAGTTTTTATGTGGGTAAAACCAGGAGACATTTGAAAGACAGAATATATGACCATTTATATACTATCAGGAGAAAGGATGAAAATAATGCCCTGTATAGGCATATTAGGGACCATACGGGATGCACCACATTTAAGTTTGCTCTATTGGAAGTGTTAAGTCAGTCTAGTAAAGGTGGTAATACAAAGACTATACTGGGAGAAAAGGAAGTTAGATGGCAGATATTTTTGAATGCCACTACACCTCCCGGTATTAATGAACATATTTCCATTAAACCTGTAATACCAGCCAGGATATGATGGGATAGAAGTTTAACTTTTTCAACTTTTTATATTCATTTTCTTGTGGGCATTATAAGGATTTTATGTTATTACAGATGTATATGTCTGACTCTCTCTCTCTATATATATGTATATATATATATATATATATATATATATATATATATATATATATATTTCTTACAAGTAAGACCTGAAATCATTGTTTCTAATTGATCATGAATTAGTAATTTATACTGAGTGATGATTGGATGACTAGAGTATTTAAACTGTTTGTGGTTGTTAGACTGGGTTCTGATGAAGTCTAAGTATTTTAGATGAAAGTGCTTAACCATTTTATTATTTTAATAAAGTTTATTTATTTTTAGTTTTTGTTGCTGTACTGTGCTTATTTTTTTTATTCATGGTATCCTCGTAGTATTTTATGTTATGGACATATGTTATACTTATATGTGTATGTATATATATATATATATATATATATATATATATATATATATATATATATATACATACATACACACACACACACACACACACACACACACACACACACACACACATATATATATATATATATATATCTCCATATCCTTGTTATGTGTACACAAGTATTGTACTTACCCTCCCAGACGTATCCCACCATATTTACCTGATATGTGTTTATATAGATATAACAACATATTGATTCAACAATATGTCCACTAACAAGTACTACATAATCATAGCAGTCAAAGCAGTTGTTCACTACTATTCAGTATGTGTACTGACAGATATATTGGAAAAAACAACAAATGTTTTCATAGCTGTGATGGCTTTGTGGTTAACTGCTCTGACTGTAATGCACAGGGTCCTGGGTTCAAGACCTGCAAGGGCTGTTTATTTTGTTGCTAGGCAGAACAAGAACTGTTGGATACAGAGTGGTTAAGGCAGTTTTGAGCAGTTTTAAGTGGGTTTGCATGGGTTTGCGTGAAGGTAAGCACTGCTAATGTATGGTTAAATGAATAAGCGCTTAAACATTTTCAGCTTCACTTACCAGTGCGCAAAATTGCTTAGCATTTATATTGCAGCAATGCTGAAACCTGCTAAGCTTGGCTCACTCCTGGTAACCAGTGATCACATTCCAGTCTGATAAAATAGCAGGGTAATGACATCTTTAATAAGTGTATTTAATTCCATGTATATAACATGTGTCTATGTGCTATCATTACAGTAGCAAGGGGTGTTAGTCTACTGTCTGAGATACCTGAGTATATATGGCTTGTACAAGAGTCTTTTCCATTTGAATGTGTTTCATACATGGGTAGTATCCCTAGTTATATGCAGTCACACTGGCATGTAGTGTATCATTACATTACTTTTCTTGACAGTGCTTTCCCAAGTAAGAGTAGATTGCAGATTGCAGTACTGGAACCAAACACCCCTGCATGCAAAGATGGACTCTGAGTCCTCACTATCATGTTCTTGGTGGGTGAGCTGTGTGTCATTAAGTATTTCCTACTGGATAGTGATCTGATATGCGGATATTAACTGTAGACTACTGTGTGTATAGAACATGTCATTGAGGGCAGCTGTCATGTAGTAATGGCATACCTATTAGTTTCAGACATCTATCTGTCAACAAATTCATCCTAATGCATAACCAGTTGGCTAGCTGATGTTTGTCTGTCCTCTGTACAGATGTGAAGATGTCAGTTATCTATCTTGGCTGCTTACAGGCAATCTATGCTCGACTGACACTGACATGTCTGCCCAGCTGTGTTATGAATGCCACAGCTAGGAATCCCCACCCTGTACGGACCACATGCCATGGATATCTCAACTACACTACCACAGTCAACAGAACTTGCTTGGGTACAGGTCTCCAAGACAGACACTGACCATGTTATGTAATACATGTTGCATACATGTCAAATGGAGCACCTCACTGGCCCTCTGCAAGAGGCAACCAGATGATTGGATGTTGCATTTAACTCTCACCCTGAGGATCATTCCTGTGGCATCAGTTGATAGATGGCCTGCTGGCAAAAGGTAAGTGGCATGATACCACTGTACCCACATCCCCTACTCTTCCCATCTCTCCATGGACAATATCCTGGTACACACCTAGGAACACCTGTACCTATGGACCACAGTACTGACAAATGTGCCAGTGTGCATTACTGAGAATAACAGTGTCTGTGTATTTGTAAACATGTAGCTGATAATACCCTGAGGGGCTTCACATCCACTACACTCCCCCATTGCCATAGTTTGATATGGCCGCTGCTGTAATGGACATTACATGTACCTTGTTACACTCTTCACCCTATGGGCTACCTGGAGCTTGCAGTACCAGCACAACACTGTTGTACAAATGGGTAGATAGGCATGAGTTACCCTCTGAGTCCTGGCAAGTGTGTGTATGTGTGCAAGTGTGTATATTTGTAGGAGACAGCATTCTGAGTCCACATTCTCCTAATATAATACACCTTGCCATATAGTATAAGAAATAGTGATGTTGCTGACCATAGGACAGCCATGATAAAGCATCATCCTACTATTCCCTATGGCATGTGCAATAGATGCATATCCCTGTAGTAGCACTGTTGAGATAGACAAGGGGTTGTATTGCAGCCCTGGTCAATGTGTGATGGTGGGTATGTCAGAGTATTATCATGGGTTTCAGTGAGTACAATATCCAATATGGGGTGTGGGTGCTGGGTATACTGTCTTTTACACCATGGTATCCCCAGTACATGTCCCAAGGTCCACCGTATGGGGACCACTGTCACCATCAACCATACAGGTGACTGATTACACTATCCAGCCCAATGATGCATGTGCTGTGTGCAACTTACCTGTAACAGAATGGGCACACTGACAAGGTAGTTAGCACTGATAATCCCAGGTCTCTCAGATGTGTGTATGACTGTTATGTGTTTGTCAATGTGTATATGACAGTATGTCACACTATGTATTGTTCATAAACAACCAGTACATCCCCCATTACTATACTGTACAAGGCCTGGTGATTTTCTTCACTTAACAAGTAACCTGGGACACACCTCATCCTAAAAGCTGTGTGGTGTGTGCAATTAAGGCCACACACATTAGTAGCAATAAGTACCTAGGTAGGGGTTCTACTCTCAGTGTTGCCAAGTAAGAGTGTGTGTGTATGTGAAGGGATCTACTTCAGTTTGCAGAAAATACATGTCTCAGGAGGTCATCTGTCTGAGAACTGACTGGCAAATGATAACATTTCACAGGTATCATCTTGTGGAAATTCATTCCATCAAAACTAGTAGTAGATGTGTAAATGCCCTCTTCCCCACTGTATATCTGTACAGCAATACTGGGGTTGGTATAGATAGCTGGGTGTGGATCCTGTGGACACAGCCACCATCATTGCAGTTATTGTTGAGTGCATCCCCCGCTTAGTCGGCTATAATACTGTGCAGTTTATGTTAACAGGTTAAGTAGTTGTCAGTCACACTATCTGCAGTTCTACACCACCCCACACCTTCCAAAGGGTAGGGCTGTGCCACCCACACCAGCACACCTATGTTTCCCAAGTTGAGGATTGCACTACATTGGGGAAGGGGACATATACCCTGCCAGTACCATCGTCAGTGACATTAAACTAGCAGACTGATTATTTCCCAATGTGATGTTGTGCCTATTCTGTCTTGGTTGAATTACATAGGCTATAATGGGTTCCCTGCAAATGTACATACATCCATGTGTACAGTATTCTCTGTATATTGCATCAACACCAAAGCCTCTGTGTGTGTGTTATACACAAATAAGTGGTGTGTACCACCCAGTATACTTACCATTGTCCACTGTAAAAGGGCTGCTGACATCAGCCACCATGCACTCACCTGTATACACCCCTCAGACCTATCAGGCATGTGGCACATGCAGTAACTGTTATACAGACCTGTAACTTGTGTTCAGTTGTACCCAGGATATGGCACATGTGCCATACCCCTTGTAAGAAACAACAGCAGACCAACATTCTGCTGACACATAGACACCTACAACACAAATGGAATGCATTATGAAGACCACAATCACTCAGTGTTAATAACAGCTGTAATGCATCATGGCTGGACAGCTACACATCCTGACATGTAAGCATTAAACTTTAGTGCTGAAAACATGTTACACAACATTAGATTGGTACACTGTAATACAGTCACCCTGTGAATCAGAACCATATTAGCCTGTCCCTGCATCCATGTTATGGATGACAGGGATGTGGCACAGGTGTCATCATATGCACAGGGTGTGTTGCGGGTTTGCCAGAGACCTAGGCTGAGCCATGTGTGTGTATGTTAGGGGGGTTAATTATTAATTGGGCTGTGCAGATGTGGTGTGTGTAGGTATGGGTTTGCCCTAGCTGTGTTGGTGATGTGTGTCTGTATGCATTTACATAGTTCTGCCATGTGGCTGCCTTATATAGGGGTTTGTTGGACAGCTGCAGACCATACCTGTCAGGGTGTGCAGTTCACTGTTTCCAGCCATGGACATGAGAACTGTGTCTGTCAGGGGTTTCACGGGCACTACCAGGTACAAGCCAAAATATGGTACTCTCCCCTAATGATGACATATGTCCGCTGGATCCAGGTCCCTCTTGGGTTGTGGTGTGGACAGCACCCCCCCCTGCAGTGCTGGTGCTGGTACCACCACTACGGGAGGGCTCTAACTTGTTGCATGCCCACGTGGACCACCACCTGTTGGTATTGCTGGCCTGCATCCACGTGACTGTTACACTACCCCCCACCATATGCTCAAGCACAGACATTCTACGGTTGAGGATTCCCACCATTTCACCCAACTGTCTATCCAGGACCTCTGCAAAATAACGGTGGGCATATAAGAACAGTACCTAACATATGTCCATAATTGTGTTTCTGTTTTGGGATTGCTGGGTGTGCGTGTGTGTGCGTGTGTGTGCGCGTGTGCGTGTGTGCGTGTGTGCGTGTGTGTGTGTGTGTGTGTGTGTGTGTGTGTGTGTGTGTGTGTGTGTGTGTGTGTGTGTGTGTGTGTGTGTGTGTGTGTGTGTGTGTGCGCATGTCCATTAATCCTCAGAGGTACAAGGAGCCACTACAGCAGGGTTGAAGAGACACATGTGGCTCCAGATCCACAGGTTGCAGAACCTGAGTTAGGATGATTGACGGCTGTATGTGTATTGCACTTATGAATCATGGGCTCTGTACAAACTGTGGTAGATGCCATTGTTCTCCATCCTGTTCTATCTGATGTTACATGCCGCTCCAGTGTAAAGCTTGTGTATCATATGTGGCTGTGGCTGCATTAACATTGGATGTAGGTATGCATTTTCTCACAGGTGTCTGCTATGCTGTGACCTGCGTGTCAAGCCTGCTATAATGGCAGGTACATGTGTATTCCCCCATACAATATGCATTCCAGTGTTGTGGTAGTCTGCCTGTAGTTTGCCCAGTGCTTTGTGACATGCCTAGCAGCCTACTGTAAATGTCCAGTTTTTTGCAAGACATACTGCTGCCAGGCCATCATAACTGTTGTGTATTACTGACATAGCTGTGGTATGCTGTACAGATGTATGTCATTCTCTGCTGGGTAGTATGTGGCTATGTGAACTCAGCAGCACCAGGTACTGGCGTGTGTGCATGCATACACTGTGTGGGCATGTGTACCCCAGTATTGTGATATACCCATGTACATGGCTAGTAACTTTCACATTGGGAGGCGTGGTCCACATGTCTCGCATGAAGGGGACATGTGTACACTTCTGGACTGACCACTGAGTGCCACACTGTCCACATGTAGTGGTCATATCCCTGCTATAGTCCACAGGATCATTACTGTGCTAGCAGTGGGTCCATACTATGCTGCCCCTAGGATGTCTGTCCATAGCAATGGTGCACATGTTTACAGCAGATGTGACCTCCCACACCCAACATGTCTGTTAAGACACCCCTATGACAGTGGCAACAGTCTACATATATACCCGCAATAAATCCATGACATCCCCTTGCACTACAGTGTTGGGACTATTGGTACTGAGGTAGGAATCTATTCCATGTTCTGGGCATATGGCAAACATATATGTGTACACATATATCCACATATCTATGTAGCTATATACACATATACATATCCACATACATATATGGCCATATACATAGCCACATACATATATGGGGACATGTATGCGCATATATACATATAAATACTCACACATATACATATACACAGCAATGATTTCAACATGCCAAATGCCACTGTTTTTTTCTGTCTTAGATGCAAAAAGTTCCTTTTGGCAAATTTTGCTGAATCACAAATCTTCATTGTTAATCACTTTCATTACACTATTTGGTAGACACAGATTTTTGAGAATGCCATTTGAAATCAGTTATGCCAGTGAAGTATTTCAATGTGCAATGGAGGATTTTTTTTTCTTTTCATCCATGTGCTATCATAGTAGACAACATTATTGTAGGGGGCAATGGTGAAGACTGACATGATAGAAAACTCAAGAAAGTCCTAGACCATGCACATGAAGTCAGTCTTAAATTGAATCCACAGAAATGCAGATTCAAACTGAAATAAGTTACTTCTGTGGGTCATTTGTTTACCACTTCTGGCTTACAACCAGATCCATCTAAGTAAGCAGCAATTCTTGAGATGCCAGTTCCAGAAAATGTCACATCTTTACAACATTTTCTTGGTATGGTCAACTATTTAGGAACGTTTATCCCAGAATGTGAGTTGACATGCAAAAATGTAAACTGGTCCTGGTTGGAAGAACACCAAGAAACATTTGATGTTCTGAAACAGAAAACTGCCAGTCCACCCACACTGACATATTATGATGTTCACAAACCTGTAACTCTTTGTGTGATGCCTCAAAATATGGTCTTGGTGTAGCATGTCATCAGGAATGCATACCAGTAGCTTGTGCATCCAGAACTTTAACCCAAACTGAAATGCAGTATGCACAAATAGAGAAAGAGCTTTTGGTGGTAGTGTTCGCATGCTCGAAATTCAATGATTATATTTGTCATGAAAGGGGATACTGCCAGCCCAGCTATGTAGAATTTTGTAAATAATCATATTTCATTTGCGAATATCAACATGAGTCATATGCTTGTCTTACAAATGTATTAGAACTGTATGTTATGTGTATATTGAGCTGCTGGTACATAACTGTGTGTTGAACAGGGTTTGAATGGTACTGAGCTTAAAAGATGTATCCACAGTGTAAACTACTGAAAGAGAACAGAAATGTATATACACTATTGTAGCTGTGTAAATGTATATTTTTTAACAGTGGAAACTGGAACATAGAAGGTTAACTTGAAAAACTTCAGGAAAATAGTTGAAATTAAATTGTTTTATAACCACGTAATAAAATAGATGGTTTCGATGTGGCAAGGAGACAGGATGTCTAAAACTAGGGAGCCTGCTGCATTGTTTAGTAAGTGTTTTATTGTTTATGCCTTCTGGCAGCTACAAAGATCTGAGAGATGATTATTTTTCACAGGGAGATGCTAAATGCTGGCAGTTTCTAGCAATGGGGGGTTTTCACCTGGGAATGTCAGGTGACAAAACGTGATGTCATGCTGCAAGTATCCCAGCAGCAATATTTGAGAAATTAATTTAAGAACTGTCTGAGAGAGTGAGACAGTACATTTTGTATCTGTGTTTTGACCTGATAACATCAGCTAAAAGATCCATTCACCACACTTGCCTTGTTGTAATGTAATAGTAAGTTTCTATGATATAGTAATTCTTTTAGATATAACTAGGAATATAGTAAAGATAAGTTTAGATGTCTTCTGTATTTATTGGAGACTGTTCTGCAATGTTGTTTTAAATATGCCCTGTGATTTCGAGCTCTGAAGTTACTATAATGATTTACTGAGTATGTTCTTATTCTTTTATTATTTATTATTAAATATATTTAAACCTACCTTTGTGACTGCTATTTGTGCAGCATATTTAAGCTCTGAGAGTACTTGCATATCTATTTGGTGACACTGTGCAGGCCACTCCTACTAGCCTTGCTCTTAGTCAAACTACCATTTGGATTAATAGTAACATTGCACCGTAGGATTGGATAGCCTTTGTTAACGGCCTTAAAGTAGCTGATAAGGGGTTCTGGTGGCAGTGATAACTACCTTATAGTCTAGGCAGAAGGCGGCATAGCTACCAAACCTGTGAAAGCCTTTCCCAGGCATATGTGTGTGTAAAACAAATATCCAAGAGTGTGTGTGTGTGTGTGTGTGTGTGTGTGTGTGTGTGTGTGTGTGTGTGTGTGTGTGTGTGTGTGTGTGTGTGTGAGCTACTTGGGCAGGGACACAAAACATTGGTTGGACAGAGAGAGTGATGGAGGACTTGGCCTGGCGCTTTGGCTAGGGACTCAATTCTATAGTTGCGCCAGTGGGGGTCTTACTGGGGATCCAGAGAAAGAGGCAGAAACCAGCCCCAGACTGACTGTGGTCTCTTTGTGCTCTTAAGGGAAATTGCACTTTACTGTGTGTGTACTTGTTATCCTCCCAGTGTGTACATCCCCCACTGTTGCCAGTGGTGAGGATTGAGGCTCCTTGATTACTGGGCTAGTGCTGGGGCATCAGAGCAGGTTTGAGAAATCCGAGCAGTGTTACAGGAGTTTGGGGGTATGTTTACTGGGGAAACCAGTGTACACCAACCTGGTGCAGCACCATGTGGATACAGGACCCTAAAGGCCTATTAAGCAGGCCCTTTATAGGGTGCTTGAGAGAGTCAGGGTCTGAAGGATGAGATAGAGGAAATGTTTGAACAGAGGGTAATCCAGGAGCCCATCAGTCCCTGGGCTTCCCAGTGGTGCTGGTAGCAAAGAAGGATGGCAGTGCCAGGTTCTGTGTGGACTACAGGAAACTAAATAATCACACAGAGTCAGATGCTTACCCCATGCCTAGGACAGATGAAGCCCTAGAGCAGCTGTGTGGGGCTAAGTATTGATCTTACCAATAGTTACTGGCAGCTCCCCTTGGCTCCCATTGGCAGAGAGAGGTCAGCTTTTATGACTCCATTCGGCTTGCATGAGTTCATGAAGATGCCCTTTGGGATGAAAAATGCCCCAGCAACTTTCCAGAGGCTGGTAGATCATATTCTGGCAGGAGATTTTGCCCTTGCTTACCTGGATGATATTGCTACCTACAGCCATTCCTGACAAGACCACCTTCAGCTTGTCGGGGAGGTGCTGAGCAGACTACAACAGACAGGATTGGCCATTAAGCCCAGTAAATGTCAGGTGGGTATGGCAGTGGTCTCCTACCTTGAACAAAGAGTGTTGAGTAGGAAGGTCAGACCAGAACTTGCCAAAGTGGAAGCCATTCAGGCATAGCCTGCCCCTGTTCCAAAAAGCAGCTGAGGGCATTTTAGGGACAGCAGGGTACTACAGGAAGTTTGTCCCCAGTTATAGTACCATAGCTGCTCTCATCACAGACCTAACAAGGAAAAAACAGGTCAGATACATTAATGTGGACCCCAGCATGTGAGCAAGCATTCCAGTAGCTTAAATGAGTTTTGGGTGGACCCCCTGTGTTAGCCAGTCCAGATTACAGCACATAATTTGTTGTGCAGGTGGATGCTTCAAACTATGGGGTGGGGACTGTACTCAGCCAGGTTTCCTCAGAGGGAGAAGAGCACCCAATGGTATATTTCAGCTGTAGGCTCCATCCGAGGGAGGAATGCTATGCAGCTGTAGAAAAGGAATATCTAGCCATAGTGTGGGAACTGCAGAAACATCATCCTTATCTGTAGGGAAGGAAATTCCCTGCAGTTACAGACCACAATCCCTTAACATGGCCACACAGAGCCAGCCAGCAAAGTGCCAAGTTACTAAAATGGAGCCTGGGGTTGCAAGCATATGATATGGTGGTGCAACACCACAATGGGATTAGAAATGCCAAACGCAGATGGGATCTCAAGACAGGGAATGTGGTAAGGTATTCCCACATAGGCTCATCCCTCTCAATCAATGTTTCTCAAGGGTCACTTGAAAAACTAGCTTGAGTCTTTAACGGAGGAAGAAGTGTCATGAAAGAGGATACTGCCAGACTAGCTATCGGGAATTTTGTAAATAATTATATGTCATATGTGAATATCAACATGGTTCATATAAGATGCTTGTGTCACAAATGTGTCAGAAAAACAAATATGTTATGTGTATATCAAACTAGATTTGTACAGGCATGTGTGTTTAAAAGATATTTTATAAAGTGTTTGTGCTTAAAATGTAACCACAGCTGGAATAGAACAGAAATGTACATGCACTGTTGTAACTGTTTAAATGTATAGTTTCACAGTGGAAACTGGAATACAGAAAGCTAACTTCAGAAAAATAACTGAAATTAAATTACTTTATGGCCGGGCCATAAAAATATGTTATCTTTCAGTTTCAGTGCAGCAACCGACAGAATCCCCCGGATTCATGAACAGCCCTTGCAAGAATAGTACTATTTGCACAGTCTATTCCATGTAGGAGTAGAGCAGCAGCGATCCCTACATATTAATGAGGACGCACTGCTGTATTCCTACACGTACACGATCCATGTACAAGTGCAGGGGGCATGTATAAGTACTGCATGGACACTTAAACACACCACTTGCACTCAGAAAGTGCCATATGGCACTTTCAAACAAGGGAGTACCATAATATTAGAGCTTAGCTCTAATATTATGCATTATTTCAGTGTTCCCGGACATGGAAACAGGGAAAAGAAAGTAATCACACAATCCCCAAAAAAGTTGCCTTCACAGTACATGACTGTCCCCAGAATAGCCATATCCCTGCCTCACATGCCTACAACCTACTGATAAATATATGTTATAATTTAATATTTCTTTTTTTTAGAATAAAAAAGAAAGTTTAAGCCAACCACAGTGGGTTTGCATGAAGCAGTGCTTTGCTCAACCCAGCTTAAATGCTTTCTGAGAGTCAAATAGAATTGTGAAAGAGAAATCCTTGTTGCTGATGTAGTGTAGTGGTTAGAGCTCCAGTTTAGCATGCAACAAATGCATGCTTCAAATCCCAGCTCTAGGCAATATATTTTATGTGTGGAAGCAGTTGTAAATTAATTTTTATGAATTGGAATGATATTTGTAAGTCATATGCCTCACGTATGGTAGTGTAGGGCTGGGAAAATGCCATATGGAAATATAAAAAAATATTTTTTTAAATAATTGTTTACAGCCAGCTAAGCCTACCACAGCTCTGCTGAAACTAGCTAAGGATTGTTTAAACATGAAAATGTAAGCAATTCTTAGCAAGTGTAAGCTGCGTTTAGCTGGTTTAAGCATTGCTAAGCAGATTTGCACAGAGCTAAGCATAGCTTAGCATATTTGAAAATCGACCAGTCACAGAAAAGTGTGGTAAAATGTCCTTATTTAAACCACAGAGGTGGCAATACAGCCTTATCTCTTCGAGTCTGATCAGGGCAGCAACAATATAAGGTGTAGGGAAGGGTGTTTGCTTTCGGGCGCAATGCTGGGGCATTCAGGAGTCCAGTGTCATGGTTGGACTCCTTATTGAAAACCATGAAGCTAGACTGCTGCAGGGCCAGTACCAGGGCACCCAGTACAAAGCAGAGGCCTGGGACCATTTGGCACATGATCTCACCAGTGCCATTTACATTCCCTAAACTGGTGAGCAGGTGCGGCATCACTATGATAACCTGAAGCATGGGAGGGGTGTGCTCTTGTCCCAGTGGATTCAAGAGGCACGAGCCCAGGAAGTCCCAGAGGTCTGTAAGTATCCAATCTGTGTATTTGTAAAAAATTATTTAAAAATTGTATATGTTACTGTACAGGTGTGCTTAATGTGTGTTTTTCCCCATACAGCTGCTGATGAAAGGGCTGTGAACACTGTTGCCCATGCACAGAGCATGGTCTGACTGTGCCAAGCGTTTGGTGAGTACAGAAATATTTGTAATATCTGCTGTAATAAATCAGAAATAGTAAAGGTAGTACTGTCTGTATATATAATTGTGTTCTAACTGTACTGGATAAATGCATGTGTCATGCTGCCAGTGTTAGAACTGAGTAGTGCCAGCTGCTGTGTAATACAGAGCTTTGTAGCAAACAAGGTACAGCTGAGGAGAGGAACAGTAGAATATGCATTAGGCTGTCTGAAAGAACCTGCTAAGAAACTGCTGTGCCAGGGCTACTGTAACAGTTACAAATGAGAAGCAGCCCTCCTGTGCAGATCATGCAGTAATACTAAGTGTGGATTTCTGAGTTATATAAAGTGTTGTGTTATCTCAAAAATAATAAAGCTGACTGCCACAAACTGTTGTCTTTCATTTGTCTGGTATCTGCAAAGTACAATTGTGTAGTTGCTGTAGCATGCAGTAACTGAGGTGAACTGATTTAGCACTGTTTGTTTGCATGGTTTAGAATGTGGATCTGAAATAACTGACAAAATGCAAAAGTAAATAATTTCTTCACTAATCTGTTGTACTGTATTCCTGCCAGCATTGCCTTGTGTTAACCTTTGCATTTCATCTGTATGTAATCCTGAATATACAGGAAAATGTGAGACACTAACAGGCGCAGACTGCAAAAGTAGAGTGTGTAGAAAAGCATGTACTAGACAGAAATAACTCAATTAATAAACACCACTTCCCCAGTTGCTAAGTCTGATAAGAACTAGGTCTGTAGTTCCCTTTTGCACACACACACCATGGTTCGAATCCAGGGACTGATACTAACATGTCTTTCTAGTTCTACAGCTGCAAACATGAATATTTGTAGAAACACTCATCTATTGTGAACAGATATTTTCCCCACAGAACCCACAGGTAAAGAAATATTTGCAGAAGCACTATGATGGGTATATGTATGAAATGTGCACAAATGTTCTATTGAGCAGCCCAGTCCTACAAATAGAAGCAGTCTAACCATCTACACTATCCAGTCTGGCCAATACAAGCCTCTTAAGTGTCATGCTGTCATGGGTTAGTTTACCCTGTTGCCAAGAAACCTGCACCCAGATAACATCATGGTACAAGTATGCCAAAAGCACACTTACAGAACAGCAGGACAGGGAACACATTGTTACTTGTAACAGTAAGTATGGCAGGTATGAGTCAGAGTTGCCATACCTTCCCCATAGTACTCCAGGTGCACATATGTACAGGTGTGTATGTGCTGTAGTAGCTCCATGGCCCAAGTACAGGTTAATGGAGGGCAGAACTGTAGAGTATTGAACAGTAGTGTATTGAGAAGTATCAGTGAATGCAGTTGTTAATGGAATTATTTTCTCTTCCCCCACCACTCATCTGCGCCAATAATTGCACAAAATTTAATATGGTTATGTTACCAAAACATACTGTTAGGACCTTTGCTCCATTTTGGTTATTATATTTGAAAATGTGTGCATACTAACATACCTTGTTGAATAGCCATTGTTGTTGGCCTGTTCCCATAAATATAACTGGCATGGTGTTGCAGTCCTGACTGCAATTCCATTTCTGCATGTATTCTGTTTGCCATGCCATTGTTACAACTCCATTGTTCTGGGACAATTGGAACACCCATGCATGTTGTTTTGACTAATGTTGAAATATTTTGTTCATGACTAACCAATACACCTTGTTAATTCTCACTCCATAGCAGATTTGGGAAGGCCAAGCCTGGCAGATCCACCTCTCTCACCCCACCTGGGCGAGGCACCGGGTCCCAACATGTCTGGGACCCAACCTGGACCTCCCTCATCTGCTGGTCCTACACCACCCTCGGGTGGAACCACTACAGGGGATGGGGCTCATCCCCCCTGCATGTGGGCGCGGTGAGGATCTTGTCACCCAGCGAGAGGTCCGTGGCATGGTGCGCAGTGTCCTCCAGTTGGAGCTGGATGAATGATTGTGCCAGGTGGAGGGCAGACTGGCACAGCTTGAGGGGCAGCCAGCCCCTCCAGCTCTGCCCCCAGCACAGCCATCTTCATGGCCATGAAGGGGTAGTGGTGACTGCCATCGGGTGGGGACAGCAGTCCCACTACTACCATCTAAGGGGCTCATGGGCATCTGAGTCCCAACTACCCACCCTGTCCAAAGTATCACCCCCCAATGTGTCACACACCACCCCTGTCTGCTGTCTTGTGTGTCTTGTCTATCTACAAATGCAACCTCTCCTACCAAATGTTCCTCCCCACTCTTACCTGCACTGCTTCCCCAACATCCCACTGTCACCTTACAAAAAAAAAGGGCATCTGTCCCAAAAAAAAATTATGTCCCATACATAGCTCTGCATTTCGCCCAGAGACATGGTCCCCTTACTCAATCTACCCCACTAATTATCATTATTGTATGTCACCCACACCCCTCCCTGTGCAGTGTGAGGCTCTAAATTCCAAATTGCCCACCTTCATATCAGCTGTTGCTGTCGAAGAAATGCAGAGCTATGGCCCTTTCCTACAACCGTCCTGCACATCCCTAGCTGCCTATCATCTTGTTTATCCCCCTGCTTGTCCCCATTTCACCACTTTCCTGTCTCCCTTTTTTTCTTTTCTTTATTAAAATTAGTGTGGATTTAAGTGGACATAAGCAAAACTAAGCTGACATAAACGTCGCTTAGCTCCATGCAAAACCATGCAAACCCACTTACAACTGCTTTAATCAGTCTGTGTCATCCACAGAATGTTCTGCCTAACAACAAAATAACTGGTGCGGCCAGGCCTTGAACCTAGGACACTACAGTCAGACAACATATCACTACACTATATAGGATTTAGGAACTGAATGGTTTTATTCACATATATTCTGCAGTACAGTCATTCAACAGTACAGAAACATTCTGTACAATAAAAGTCAGGTTTTTATATGTACAAATACACATGTATATTTGTATGGCGATGCATATATATGGAGAAATACAGCATATGAAATATATACATATCTATATATAAATAATGATATATGATGTAACAAAAGTTAAATATATATAAATTTAGCAATATATATATATTACTGTTGCCACCTCACAGCAACAGGTTCTCTGGTTTGATCCTTGGCTGAGGTGCCTTCTGTGCGGAGCCTGCATGTCCTCACTGTGGTTGTATGGGTTTCCTCTGGGTGCTCTGGTTTCCTCCGACATCCCAAAGACATGCTGTAGGTGGATTGGAGACTCTAAATTGGCCCTAGGCATGAGTGTGTGCCTTCTGTGGAAGGTTGGGTGCCTGGCTGGCAATTTGACACCGTAAAACTCCACTGCCAATCATGAGTGGACAGGTGATCCGCTGTGGCGACCCCTAACTGGGAAACAGCTAAAAGAAGATATATATATATATATATATATATATATATATATATATATATATATACAGATATATAAATAACAAAACAAAAAAGATATATATATATATATATATATATATATATATATGTATATCCTCATAACGTTTACTGGACTCATACCTCAGAACCATACTGCTAACAGTCATACTGCAGCACATCTGGCCAAAGTCTGTCCCAAATTGGGAGATAATGGCTGAAAACTAGGGAATCATTGCACTGAAAAATGTACAATGTTGCCAGAGTGACAGGGTTTCTTTCAGCATGCATGTTTCAGAATTAAATGTTATTTCACTAGTTACTGTCAAGACACCCTCAGTGCATCAGAGTGACTGAATAATGAATCTGTGGAACACATCATGACCAATAAACCTGGACAGTCTGAAACAGGCCATTCGAGAGGTAGGGTCAGAAACCCTTACTGCAACTAATCTAGACCAAGCCTAACAAACTGGGGGAAGAAAGCCATGAAAATAGGGACATATCTGAAATACTGGAGTAGGTAAGCTGGCACAGTTGCTGCAGTAATAACATCATGTGTGTCCTAACATATATTTACTGCAGTAGCACAAGTCAAACATTAAATTACTTCACAGTACTTAGCGACTGAAACTCACACATCATCCGACTGTGTGTCCGAAATACACAGCTCTTGTGGGGGCCAGGCAACAGTTTATTCTATCAATATTTGGACATAACATCACATTATGGAAATGACAACCAGCTCCTAAACATGTCACCAAGCACTGTCTACAGTACAGTCAGGCTGACACAATAGTAACCAAAATCCAGAATGGGGAGTTACACTTTTATATGCAAATATATCAGGCACTACAGGGATGTAACAGCACTGCAAAACAGACACCATTGTGAAACTGCATACCCGCAACCAATTCCAACACAGTCACAGTGACATACTGTGAAAACAAATGAACAGTACAGTATAAGGACTTTCTGAACAGAAATATCCCAACATGTTTACCACTCACACACTACCCCTACATATACTGGCCCAAGTCACACTGTAGTATTTTGGCTGAATGTGGTATGGGACATGTCTCAGTCTGCCCCTACAAACATGTAC
This sequence comes from Protopterus annectens, assembly GCF_019279795.1. Taxonomy (NCBI): domain Eukaryota; kingdom Metazoa; phylum Chordata; order Ceratodontiformes; family Protopteridae; genus Protopterus; species Protopterus annectens. The sequence continues at coordinate 1,785,827,340 of NC_056744.1, read as the reverse complement.
AGCTGACAGACCACCACAGACTGGAGCAGCATGCACAAGCACACAGAAAAGGAGACATAAGATATACATGTACCACCTTCCCTACACAGGCCAGATAACACTGACACACTACACTGCTACACAATCCTGACAGTCCGTCAACAATTGGCATACATACACAGATATGTAAACTGGTCAGAGTCCCACACAATGTCCATGCTTTGTCATCATGTATCAGACCTCTTAGACATTACGTCTGGCAGTTTGATACACCACTAGGATGGTATCAGGAATGAAGCCACTAAACAATGATATACCCCACCTATCACCGTCTTACATCATGACATCTGAACAAAGCCTGACAAATTTGGACAGAGGCCCACAAACAGGGGCATATATGAAATATTGCTGTTAGAAACTGACACAGTTGCAGCTGTAACAGGGTTTGTTGAAACATATATTGTCTGAGGGATGTGAAGTCAGAAACACAAATGGATGATAGAAGTTATTGACTGCAATCCCCACAGTATGGTACTGATTTTACAAATAAAACACATGACTGAAAAACACACCAAAGATGAAAGTCCAACATATGGCCATTCTGCAGACTGGCCTACTGTTGAGAGTTGTGTCAACCACATAACACTGTCAGACATTAAAATCACACAGAAAAGCCATGTCCACAGAACCCTGTTACGCTAGCATCCATACAACTGTATAACAGCAATACTTACATTCTGTCCCTATGTGTGGAACATTCTCCCCCAGTTTGTTGGGCTGTCTCCACAGTGTACGATGTAACAGGTATTTCAAAGGAACCTATTTGATGCTGTTGTTCATACACCTACATGAAGTATTCCACACAGACAAGGAAAAGGGGCAATGCCCACAAGATGTACTCAATTATAGGAGTGTGTTGCCATGGCATTGGCTATAGAAATAACACCACAGCTGTATTGCATACAATTAGCAAGTGGGGGACACCGATTGGTGCACAGGCCATCAGCTGCTCTTGATCATTGCCTACAAAAGGCAGGATGCTGCGTATGCAAAACAGACGTCTGAGCTACATCTGAGAGAGAGAGTGAGAGAAAGAGAGAGAGAGAGACAAAAAAGGAAACAACATATCTGAACACTGCAAAAGCAGCAAACAGAAATTTGGAAAAAAAGGTATGTCAAACGTGTAAACCTGTAATGTAATGCAGTAGGGGGTATGTAATAATGGGAAAATAGGAAGTTCAACAAATATGTCTGAACCACACTTGCTGTCCTGCAATCTTGCAGAAGAGTACCTATGGTCATATCAACTGGGTATGTCTGCAGTGACATAGATCACAGCTCAGGGCCCTGAGGCACCCCAGGAAAGGATGGCTCACATATGCCAACTACAGCAGTGTGTGTGTTAACAATACTGACTGTGACAGTGGTATGTCAGATACTGCGATGTTGTAGATATCCATATGTTCATTGTGAGTACCGCTTTGATATAGTTGTGTGTCTCAGAAAAGTGAGTGACCTATGCAGGGTATTTACATACTGCAATATTGTTGCAGATGTTTGTGTTGAAATGCATGTGATATGCTGAGCTTGTACCATTCAGATCTGCAGAGTTATGCACACTGACCATATGCGTGCCTCATATTTGTAGTCATTTACTATTGCAGTTGTGTTGTGTCTGTCAGCTAATTGGCAACCTCTGCAGACTGACATTACAACATCTCCCTCCCTTTCCTTTGGCTGTTTCTGTTAGGGTCTCCACAGTGGATCATCTGTCCCCATTTCCTACTGTCCTCTGCATCTTGCTCTGTCACAACGACCACCTGCATGTCCTCTGTCACCACATCCATACACCCTGTTGTAGGCCTTCCTCTTTACCTCTTACCTGGCAGCGTCATCGTTACCATCCTATTCCCAATATAGTCAGCATCCCTCCTCACCACACATCCAAAACAACAGTATCCCAGTACTGTCTGGCTTTCTTTCCAAACTGTCCAACCTGGAGAGATCCTGTAACATACATATCTGTAATCCTGTCCACTCTTGTGATACCCACTGCACATCTTACAATGTGTAAGTGTGCCACATCCAGCTGTGAGTCCTGCCTTTTTGTCAGTGCCACTGTCTGCAACCCACATGATATAGCTGGTCACACTACTGTGTTGTACACCTTCCCTCTCGCTCTTAATGGTACTCGTCTGTCACAAATTATTGCTGATACTCTTCTCCAACCTACCCAGCCTGACTGTACTGTCATCTTCACCTCTCCCCCACACTTCTCATTACTCTGCGGTGTTGATCCCAAGTGTTACAATTCATGCACCTTCACAAACTGTGCTCCCTACGTACTCACCATTCCTCTAACCTCCCTCCCACCACACACATGTACCCTGTCATACTCCTGCTGACCATCCTCACTCCCCTCTGTAGAGGGCATCTCCATCTCTCCAGTGTCTCCTCATCCTGTTCCCTACTGTCAGTACAGATCATAATGTCATCTGCAAACATCACAGTAAATGGTGAACCCTGTCTGATATTGTCTGTCAGCCTGTCCATCAGCACTGCAAGTTGGAAAGGGCTCAGAGCTGAACCATTATGTAATCCAACCTGCACCATAAACATACTTGTCACTCCAATGGCAAACCCCAATGCTGTCACACTACCCTTGTACATCTGCTGTAGCACTCTTACAGATTCTCTCACCACTCCTGACTTCTTCATACAACACAATTCCTCTCTAGGCACCCTATCATATGCAGTCTCTAAGTCCACAGTGACTAAACACAACTCAATCTGACCTACTCTGTACTTCTTCACCAACACTCTCAGAGATAACATTGCATCTGTACTGCTCTTTCCTGGCATGAAACCATACTGCTGATCAGTAATCCTCACCTCCCGTCTTAGCATAGCTTCCAGTACTCTGTCCCAGACCTTAATGGTGTGATTGATCAATGTCACCCATCCACATACACATGCACCAAAGGTACAAACAAAGTGCTGCAGACAGCTTTAGAGTAAACATCACAGCCGTGGCTCACCATCACTGTAGGTGGATATGCACACCACACACACTCCTCCAGTCATCAGGGAGTGGGTGCATACTACCTAATACAAGTCATGAAAAGCAACTCCACATGGGACTTGAGAACATACCTGTCTGCATCCTACATAAACACAGCCATATGGTACCAGCTCCATGGGTCTATATTAGATAAACAAATGTTTATCTAATCGAATGCTCACATGAGTGAAAATTGCGGAACTCGAAACCGCAATTGTGAGATTGCAGTACAGTAAAGATGGGAATATTTGCCCTTTCCTCACTGTAGTGTGATCTTGGAGTTGGAATATATATTTAGCGGGGGGTGTGGGGGGTGCAACCCCCCCCCCACAATTGCAGTTTCTGGATATTTGCTCATGTGAGTGTTCAGTTAGACAAACTTTCACTTATCTAATATAGACCCCAGCTCCATTACACACTGTATGGAAGCAAAGCTGGAGCACCATTGACATCCCATATACAAGGAACACAGACACTGTCACCCCTCTACAGAAGTGTGGATGGTGAATTTTGGTTTATGCAATGTACTGGCCCTCATTGGGGGGAACATGACACAACAGGAGCAGGACAACAATGCAGGTTTATACTGTATTGACACACAACAAGGTTATGATGTGGTTGGAAGTGGTGGGTGCTGATACTCAATATTCATGTGTTTGTTCTGTGTATAACTCTGTCAAAATGTCTGAAGTCCTGTGATGTGTTTCTGTGTTTATGTCTTCCAGGTACCATGGCGAGGCTCCTGGACTTTACACAGGCAAAGACTGCTGCACTAGTGGAGGCCATACTACAACACCACAGCATCTTCTTTTCAAGGACCTGCCAACTTCTGCAGGAGCAGACTGCCCTGTGGGATGACATTGTCCACAGAGTGAACACCGTTGGCTACCATGGCCACACATATAATCAGGTCAGGCAATGCGCCACTGACCTAATCCATCGTGCCCAGCAAAGGGCTTCTGCTGTGGCCAGAGACCACACAGCTACAGGTGGGGGTCCAGCAACAAGGACCCCACTCATGGCTACTGAGAATCTTGCCAACCATGGGGTAGCCCTCACACGACCAACAGAACAACATGTGGTAGTCACGGAGGTGGGTGGCACGCAGGAAACAGGCGAGGAGTATCCAGGTAAGTTCATAGTGCACATCAATGTACTAATTTATCACTCATACTGTCTTCCATAGAGTATCTACATGCATATGTCAGTAAAATAGCATTTGTGGGTGGGGTTTGGTAATGCACAGAAGTGCACATCTATGGTGAGTGACAGCTAATCGGCTAGTATCATAGCTTGTACAGTACCTGTGCAAACACATAGCATTCATCTTTGTACAACTTCCAACTGTGAACCTGCTGACAGCATCTGTCCCCCACACCTGCATAGGTACCTCTGGTCAGCATGAGGGACAGCAGCCTTCAGCTGGTGAATATGGTATTACCTTGTTGTTGCTCACCAGTAACACAGGCATGTTAAGGTCATGCATGTCACCATGCACATGACTGTTACTCTCAACTGTTTTGCAAATATTTGCATGTTCATTTGTGGTGGGGTTAACTGCATTGTATCATAGTGGGCATCACAGTGACATATTAGCAGGAGATGTCATAGATCTGTACCATGCCTCCCAACCTGTAATTGCAAGACATCCGGAGAAAGACTGACAAAATGGGGGAAGGAAGGGCCAAATCTAGGGACATATCATTAATAATTGTTATACACAACATCTAAATAGTGTACACACACCCATGAGAATGATGGCCATTTGTGAGGTACAAACATGGCAGCACTATCACATTTACACACCCCTGTGAACTGTCATGTGACCTATAACCTGTACAACTCACTTGTAAGATAAACGACTCTGTTACGGGAGCAAGTTTGACACATAAATGTAGAAGACACTACATGTATATGTGTACACAGTCTGACAATAATACTGTGTTGCAGCAAATGTAGATCTTACTACAGATGTATGTGTTGTTGGGTACACACCTGCTGTCAACTACTGACACTCTTGGCATTAACAGCAAATAACGCTCTGCTGTCCTACCATGATTATCCTACATGTACTCTGTTGCCTGCTACACCAACAGGCATACTTTGCATACAGCTTGCAAAGCAGCAAAGGGATCTCCTTTATACAAGGGTTCAGGGCAGATTAGGGTACACACACATTCCCACAGCAGTGCATGTACTATGCAACACAGTGCAGACACTCATCAAACTGAGGTGGACATATGGGCCAACAGTGAAATTGCATAGTACTGGAAAGTCCTCCAAATGTGTGTGGAAGACAGGACCCACAGTGGTCATGGAGGGTGTCAGGAGTCCTACTGCAACACTATAGGAGTTGCAGGAATCAGTGGCAAGTACCAATGTGTACTACATGAGTACAATCTCACATATTCTCCACATGTCTGGCCTATGGTGTGGGCTTGGAAGTTGGAAGGCATCTCACACACTGCACAACAGCCAGGTCTGACTGATGTATCAGGGAAAATACTGTAGGTCCCCTATTACCATGTGTGGAGATGTGTTGTGGTCTAATGACACATAGGTTACTTTTGTCCACTATGCCAACAGTTTTGTTTGGCAGAAGAATGACAATGTGCATCAGCCTGGGAATGCCATCCCCATGTTGAAGCATGCTGATTGCAGTGTTCTGCTTTGTGGTCGCTGTTCATGAGCTCAATGTGGGCAAGGTGGAGGGGATTAGGAGCAGTTCAACATACCAGTAATTTTTGCTAGTCAATCAGCATGTATCCGCTAGACAGGTGTGGATGGAGAGCACTTCATTTCCACACAACACTGACCCATACCATACATCGACATCCATGAAAGAATGTCTTCCGCAGTGGACAATCAGAGTTTTGGAGTGGCCCAGCCACAGTGTACACATACATACATTATAGGATCTGTGTGGTGCCCTGAAGAGGCATTTGCAGACGTAATGTTGTTGCAATCAAACACAGCCTGATGCCTTCTGCAAGGGCTAGTCTACACATATTGCAAAGTGCAGATGTGCCATGAGCAGACACACCTTCTGAAGCACATTGACTACTGTCAGGAAATGAGAATGTGCTGCAACATGATATTATCCTAAGGGTGCATGCAGTCATGCAGCCAGCCTACTGTACATATTGCAACTCCAACATATTCCCCCACCCAATGTGTGTGTTCTGCAATTGGATTGCACAGGTCATAGGCCACAGTAAAGTTGGGTGATGTTATCACAGAATGTCTGTGCACTTGAGTTATATATGGGACATAGCTGGCATGTACACATGGTTGTGTATACATAATATCCATTGTAAGCTTTGGAAGTTGTAAGTGTGCACAGTTATGTTGTGACATATATGTACTTCAGATTTGGAGGTGTGAGACTCTACATATGTCACTACATAGTGACAGCAGAACTCATATCAGCAGAGTAAGGTGACAGATAACTACAGGATTTATGAAAGACAGAGTAGACATCTGGCCCACACATGAAGACTTTCAGTGATACTCTGCAAAGTTGGGAGGTATGTCATGTAGGAGTTGTCACTGTGCTCTACTGGTGAACAGCAATTATGTGTACATCTGCAGTGTGTGCTACTACAATGCCCATCACCTGCTAACAATACTCACAGATTACAGAGGTGTTCAGAAGTTCTAACAGGAAGTGTAAAGGGTTGCACTGTATGCTGTTGACAGTATGTCCAGGATATGTAGTGTTTTGACTGTGTAGTGAATGTCAACACTGCCTAGTATGAGGTCTGTGTTATGCGTGTCTGTCACCTCCCCTGCATGTGTGTGTGTGTGTGTGTGTGTGCGTGCATCTGTGTGCATGTGTATCAGGAAATGGTATAGTGCAGGTATTATGTTACATATGTTGTTCTTTTCCACACAGGTGGTCATGGTGGTCGCAGTCCCTCCTGCTCAGTATCTGATGACAGTGTGTCCATAGACCCTAACAACGATGATGCTGATATACAGACACAGGTGGTGTTGTCAGAGGCTGAATCTGTGCCATCGGTTGGCATTCCTTACCCATACACACTGTCACTGCACACAGTCACAATGCCCACACATGCCCCGTCCCTAGCACCCAGAGATGATGGACAGTCAGGTGGTGGCATGGAACAGGCTAGTGTGGATACTATGGCAGCTGTGAGTGTACACACTGGCCATAGCCAGAGTGCTGGTGAGGTCCCACACAGGCAGATGGACAAGGGTGGTCACAGAAGGATTGCTGCTCATCAAGCCGCTGATGTAAGTGCCACAGCAGGTGTCAGTAGATTGATGTTCCGGGCTGTGATGGATGCACAGGCATGTACTGAATGCAACACCAGACAAATACTCAGGGTGTTGGATGCAGGTATTCTTGGTTTACATGGCAACATCTGTTGAGGCCACACGCCAACAAACTGAGGTCATGGATAGATGGTGGGATGAGACCTTGTCAGTCCTTGACCATGTGATGTCTGTCTAGAGCGTATGACAGGAGATGGGCATTAGCCACATGGACATAGTTCAGCAGCAACATCAGCTGAGAGTCTATGGGGCTGTGCACCTTCACACTCCAGTAGTGGCAGTGACATCAGCATCACTGAAGGGGGGGGTTGCTGTCCACAGCACAATGCAGCAGGCCATGGGGACGTGGTCCTGGATGGTCCCATCAGGGACGTGGACCCAGCAGACATCAGTCACCATCAGGGAGCAGTACTGCATCTGGCCTTGAGCTTGGTGGTGCCAGTGAGACCCCTGGCAGGGCCAGTTCATGTGCCCATGGCCAGAGATGATGAACTGGACACCCTGCCTTGTATGGTCCACAGCTGTCCAACATACCCAGTGTAGGGCAGCCACATGGCGTGACTGTGTGCATACATACCCATACACAAATTTGTATCACAGCCGAGTCATCTCCAGACACACACAGCACCTCTACACAGCCCCATGTATAAAATAGCAGTACAAACACACACACATGGATGTCAACCGTATGGCCCAGCCTAGGCTTCTGGCACACCCACACCACACCCTGTCCATAGGATGATACCTGTGCCACATCTCTGTCATCCATACCATCAATGCAGGGACAGGCTTATATGGGTCTGATGCAGAGGGCAAATATCATACATTGTAGATATGCAATTTTGTTTAAAGTGCTGTCTGCTTGCATTTGTTATGGGTATACACAGAGGTGTATGTACCTTATTAGCCATAATGCACTATTGCTGTTAGTACCAGTGCCTGAATGTAGTCTGACATGCTGTATCCTGTTTGTGTTCCAGGTGTCTATGTGTCTGCAGGCTGTGGCCCTGCAGACAATACCAACATGAAGTTTGGCAGAGTGGACATACACTGACCGTTTCCTAGCCAGAGTACACCTTTATATGTATGTTTACCAGGTGTGTATGCATGCAACAGTGTTTGATGAACACTGTTGTCAGAGTGTGACCTGCCATACATACCCTTTGTGTCACAGACAGGTAGCCATGAGACATGTCACCTCAGTGTTGTGTAGTAACACAAGCAGGCACATACATGTGGAACATGTTTTGGAGTACTGTCAGTAGGTCCCTCATCAGCTTAGCCACATTATTGTCTGCAGCACATGCACATGTGAGCACCTGTTGGCTCTGCCATTTCTTTGAAATACATTCAAGCCTGATGTGGTTGATGAGGGCATGCATGGCAATGTTTATGACAGGTTTTTGGTATGTATTCTGATGTTCACAGGGTGGAAGACATAGAGAAACTGGCACATCCTTAGCATAGATACAGTAAAGACTGACACATGGGGATGTGCATACAGTAACACAGGCACAGTTGCCAATGGACAGATTCTTACACCACAACATCCACTTTAATGTATTATACTGCTACATACACATGACATGGTCCACATACATGAAATGCATGGGACATAAAGTACCTGTTACAACACCTAATGTTGTGACAGCCTTTATGGATATTGACATAACCCACCAGGAATAGTGACTGCAACTATGTATTGCTTCTGCAAGGCTGGACAAGTGACAGGGTAACACACTTTGTACCACCATGAAGTTTCCATCACGTATGATATCTGATGCTAGCATGTTAGGTACACTAACTGTGACCTACTTCCCAACAATATCACATGCGTGGCTATTGTTGGGGGACACAGACCACATATGGGTTGCCAAGTACTAAAAATTGTGTAGACATCTGTACAGATGACTGCAATAGCCTGTGCAATGGTGTAACATGGTGCATGGGAGGCAGATGCCATTAAGATGCTAAATAAAGTAATGGCATCAAGAGGTGGAAAAAAGCATGGATGGGATGCACATAAGAATGTTATACCCACAGAGGATATGATTCTCAAACACAATAAACACTTGGCAGTACTGTGATTAGAACCCTACCTATCTAGTTACTCATACTACAGTATTATGCACTTATTGCATGCACCCTGAAGCTTGCTGGGCTATTCTCAGTCTGCGGTACCTTCTAAACTGAGTGTCATCACACAGCCTTGTAAAGTGGGTAAATGGGTACCATACTGCCCTCCACCGGCCACAAAATGTTATTCTCAATAAGCTATGCTTTTGTCTCTCTCTCTCCTTCACAAACACACACTGTTGCTAGTGTTGGGATTAGAACCCTACCTATTTAGTTACTTGTACTATAGTATTGCACAGTTACTAAATGCACCACAGAGCTTGCCGGGCTTTTTATAGTCTGAGGTACCTTCTATACTGAGTGTCATCACACAGCCTTGTAAAGAGGGGAAATGGGTACCATACTATCCTCCACAGGCCTCAAAAGTGTATTTTCAAAACACCTATGCAAGAGATATGCTTTTGCCCTCTCTCTCTCTCTCTCTCTCTCTCTCTCACACACACACACACACACACACACACACACACACACACACATGCACAACATACACAGTAGTCAGTGATGGGATTAGAGCTCCTACCCATCTAGTTATCTGTACTACAGTATTACGCAGTTACTAGACTTATCAAATGTCTTTTTATTTTTTCCCATTTTAACTACAACAAAAACTCACACATAAAACTGTTGCTATTGCTGTTTAGACAATATGAGCAGATTATTTAAACTAGACATTTGAACATTTTCATAGTACATACTTCAGTTTAGAATCATGTCTACACACTGTAGTTTTCAAGTCTGCACCTGTTACTGTCTGACACTTTCCTGGACATTTAGAGCTAAATACAGCCGAGATGCACAGTTTAACACAAGGCAATGCAGGCAGGAACACAGTACAACACATTACCGATGAAAATATGTACTTTTGTATTTTGTCAGTTATTTCAGATCCACATTCTGAACTATGCAGGCAAACAGTGCTAAATCACTTCACCTCAGTTACTGTATGCAGGCAAACAGTGCTAAATCACTTCACCTCAGTTACTGTATGCTGCAGCAGATACACAACTGTACTTTTCAGATACAAGAGAAATGAAACAAACCGATTTTTGCTAGTCACCTTTATTAATTTTGACATACTAAAATGTGTATCACTCAGAAATCCACACTTAGTATTACTGCATGATCTGCACAGGAGGGCTGCTTCTCATTTGTAACTGTTACAGTAGCCCTGACACGGCAGTTTCTTAGCAGGCTCTTTCAGTCAGCCTAATACATATTCTACTGTTCCTCTCCTCAGTTGTACCTTGTTTGCTACAAAAGTCTATATTACACAGCAGCTGGCACTACTCAGTTCTAACACTGGCAGCCTGACACATGCATTTATTCTGTACAGTTAGAACACAATTATATATACAGACAGTACTACCTTTTCTATTTCTGATTTATTACAGCATATTTTAGAAATATTTCTGTACTCACCAAACTATCGACGCAGGTGGGCCAGGTGTTGTGCATGAACCTCCATGTTTGGAGACCTCTCATCAGCAGCTATATGGGGAAAGAACACATTAAGCACACCTGTACAATTACAGATACAATTTTTAAATAATTATTTAGAAATACACAGACTGGATACTTCCAAACAACTGGGACCTCCAACGCTCTTGCCTGTTAGATCCACTGGGCCAAGAGCTCACCCCCTCCTATACTTTAGGTGATCATAATGATGATGCACCTGCTCACCAGTCCAGGGAATGCCAGTGGCACTGGTGAGATCATATGCCAGACAGTCTCAGGCCTCCACTTTGTACTGGGAGCCCTGGTACTGGCCCTGTAGCAGTCTAGCCTCATGGTCTTTGATAAGGAGCCCAGCCGTGACCCTGGACTACTGGATGCCCCAGCGTTGTGCCTGGAAGTGAACACTGTCACCAACTCCTGCCATATTGTTTCTGCTGTGATCAGGCTCAAAGGGATATGGCTGTATTCCCAGCTCTACAGGTTAAATAGGGCCATTTTCTCGTACTTTTCCATGATTGCCCGATTTTCAAAAATGCTAAGCTATGCTTAGCTCCAAACAAATCCACATAGCTATGCTTAAACCAGCTAAGCATAGTTTACAGTAGCTAAAGATTGCTTATATATACATGCTTAAGCTATCCTTAGCTGGTTTCAGCAGAGCTGCAGCAGGCTTAGCTGGCCACAAACTATTACAATAATATATATTTTTTTACATTTACATATGACATAATCACAGCCCTACACTACTATACGTGAGCCATATAACTGCCAAATATCATTCCCATTCATATAATTTACATTAGAAGGGTTTCCACACATATAAATGCTGAGCAGAGGGGGAATTGAACCATATGTGTCTTACACAGTAAGTCAGAGCTCTACCATTACACTACTTCAACAAGGATTTTTCAGTCAGAATTCTATTTGACTCTCATACAGCATTTAAGCCAGCCTGAGCAAAGCGCCATGACATGCAAACTCGCTGTGCTATGCTTAAACAACTTTTTTTCAGTTAAAAAAATAAAACTTATATTTTATTTAGAATATAGTTTCTCTGCAGGTTGCATAAATGTAGGGCAGAGATCTAGACATTCTGGGGAGGGTAGTTACTGTGCAGGCAACTGTGTTGGGCTTGTGTGCTGTGCAACTTTTATGTTTTTTTTCTTATTTCAGTGTCCGCAGACACTGAAATGTCACTTTTACATTTCAGTGTCCGCAGACACTGAAATGCTGCATAATATTAAAGCCAGGCTCTAATATTATGCTACTTCCCTGTTGTTCCTTGTTTCCTTCTTAAAAAGTGCCGTACAGCACTTTCTGAGTGCAGGGGGTGTGTTGAAGTCTCAGTGCAGTACTTCTACATGCCCCCTGCACTCGTACATGGATTGTGTAGATGTAAGAATAGAGAGGCGCACCCTCATTAATATGTAGGGCATGCTGCAGCTCTATTCCTACACGGAATAGTCTGTGCAAGAATAAACTATTCTTGCATGGACTGTTTATGAATCTGGAGGAACATCTTTTATGGCCTGGCCATAAAGTAAATTAATTTCAGTTATTTTTTTGAAATTAACCTTCTGTATTCCAGTTTCCACTGTTAAAAATATGTACATTTAAACAGTTACAACAGTGCATGTACATTTCTGTTCTATTCCTGTAGGGCATGCTGTGGTTACAGTTTAAGCACAAGCACTTTATAAAATATCTTTTTAGCACACATGCTTGTCCAAACCTAGTTTGATACACACATAACATACTGTTCTGACACATTTGTAACACAAGCATCTTTTATGAATCATGTTTATATGCACAAATGACATATAATTATTTACAAAATTTCAGATAGCTGGGCTGACTGTATCTCCTTTCATGACAAATACAATCATCAAACTTCAAGCATCTGGACACTACTGTCAAAAGCTCTTTCTCTATTTGTGCATACTGCATGGGTTAAAGTTCTAAAGTTCTTGATGCATAAGCTACTGGTACACCTTCTTGAAGACATGCTGCACCAAGACCTTACTTTGAAGCATCACACAAAAGAGTTACAGGTTTATGAACATCATAATATGTCAGTATGGCTGGACTGGTAATTTTCTGTTTCAGAACATTAAATGCTTGTTACTGTTATTCCAACCAGGACCAATTTACATTTTTGCGTGTCAGCTCACATTCCAAGATGAACTTTTCTACATAGTTGACCATACCAAGAAAATATAAAGATGTGACATTTTCTGGAACTGGCATCTCAAGAATTGTTGCTTGCTTAGATGGATCTGGTTGTAAGCCAGAAGTGGTAAACAAATGACCCACATAACTGACTTCTTTCAGTTTGAATCTGCATTTCTGTGGAATCAGTTGACTTCATGTGCATGGTCTAGAACTTTCTTGAGTTTTCTATCATGTTCGTCTTCACCATTGGCCCTTACAATAATGTCGTCTACTATGATAGCACATGGATACAAAGAAAAACATTTGCTCCGTTGCACATTGAAATACTTCCCTGGCAGAATTTATTTCAAATGGCGTTCTCATAAATCCGTATCTACCAAATGGTGTAATGAAAGTAGTTAACAATGACGATTTCTGATTCAGCAAAATTTGCCAAAAGGAATTTTTTGGATCTAAGACACAAAAAACAGTGGCACTGGGCATGAGAGCAGTTACTTCTCTTACTGTATGCATCAGATGATGAGAACATTTAAGTGCTTTGTTTAAATCTCTCAGATCAATTCATAATCGAATATCATCTCAGCTTTTCTTATGAGCTATGACTATGGAGGATACCCATTCAGTCGATTATTTTACTGGAGTAAGAACACCTAAATTCACCATTTTGTCAAGTTCACCTTTCACTTTGCTCTGCATTGCTACCGGAACCTTCTTTCCTGGTTTGACAACTGGGCTTACTTCATGGTTTAACTTCATGGAATATGTGACTGGAAGTTTGCCAAGCTTGTCTTTAAAAATAGCATATTCACTAAAAGTATCATGTGGAAAACTATTGTGGTTGTTGTTCAGACTGATATAGTGGACCTCTTTATTAAATAAAATCAGTTCCATTCTCAAACTGTCTCTGAGGCCTAATAGTGACTGCACATGTCTTTTGACTACATAAAATTAAAAGTCACAGCTGTTCCCAGCAGAATGGCATATGAGAACTACTATGCTATCAGTCTGAATCTCTTCACCACCATAACCAACAAGTTTTGCACACTTTGCTGAATGAAGTTTCTCACCAGATTTTACTTTGGCAAACATTTGTACCGATATAACATTGCACTTGGACCCAGTGTCTACTTTAACCTCTATAGGTGTCCCATTAATTCATACAGTAAAAAATATTTAATTTAAATTAAATATAAATTTAATAATCTACTGTGTTAACTGTTTCATCGATCAGAGAGACACCATCAACATAGAAAGTTTGCTCACAGCTCTCTATCTGATCTACTTGCTTCTTCGGATGCTCTCTTAATAAAAGTATGTGTCAGTTTAGACTTCTGCTGACTAAAAGCTAAACACTTCTCTTGTTTAGGTTCATGACTGCCTACAGAATTGCAACAGTTAACAATAAGGTTCCTTGGCACACCCTTTGGTTTATATTTCTTTTTCATCTTAGTTTTATGCTGTACACTATCAACATTCATACTGGCGGATACTGCATGAATGCTTTTCTCATCGTAAGCATATTTGCGTGCTTTTCTTTAATCTCATAAATTTGGTAAATCGCACTGGCTTTGCTCAATGTTAAATCACTATCTCAAAGCAAAATCTTTCTCACTACATCATTATTACCACCACACACAAGCCTGTCTTTTATCAGCTTATCTCGTAAAATACCAAATCTGCACTTTCCTGTTTTATTACTTAAGTTACGCTGCTACAGTTTCACCAGGCTTTTGATTTCTTGTGTAAAATATGTGCCTTTCCATTGTAATATTTGTTTGAGGGTTACATATTTCTCTAAATTTGCATTTTAAGCACTCAGGATCTTCCCGGGTTTCAGACCATGTTACAATACAGTGGTCCCCCCCCACACCTAGACAGCAGGTGCATACACAAATGAACGTTCCCTCTCAATGGCTTCCGAGCCAGGTAACTTAAGAAGTATGAATGCCTTTGCATGTGCATCTTTATCAGAAAATGCAGCCTGTATGAAAATATATTTTTGTTCAAACACTCTCCAGTTCTCAGCAATCTTATTATTAAATACCAGTGGTCCAGATCTGAAAAATCCCTCTGCCTTAACAACATTTGTTTAAATATAAGCATACACCAGGTACTTGTAATTATACTGAACTGCACAATAATCTCTCTGAAAAGGCTTCACTTCAACACTGCAAATGTTCCAGAAACTTTGGATACTTTGAAAACTTTTAGTTAATCAGAACAGTAGTACATTGTGAAACAATTCTGTCATTTTAGCCTTTTTGTACATTTTAAATATTTTGGAAATTATTTTGAACATTTCTGCAATTATTTTGAATGGCTTTATCAGTGTGTCACTATTTTGGATATTTCCTTTATCTTGGTAATTATTTTTGAATGTTTTGAATGCTTTGCCACTTATTCAGTGACTGAAAAATCAGTTTGATGAGTTTAAGTACCTTTGTATAACTTACTGACCTGTTTGCAGGTCAGCTTCTGTATATTTTTCTACTTTTAACTGTGTGCCTCATGGTTTGTAAGCAGCTTCAACTTTGGATCCCCTTCTGACACCATGTCGCATGTCTCATGTATCAAATGAGGCACTGAGGCTGGGTATGTGTTCAAGTCATTTATTATACATAAACACATCAGGAGCTGTAACTGGAACATATACCTCGAACTTCATAAGCTAACTAACTGACTTGTTACTTCAAACACACTCCCATGTGCATCCCCATTCATGCTTGCATTCATTCTGACTGACTATACAACATGGCACTGATCTTGCACATGCTCAGTAAATTATCTGGATGTGTTTTCTAGCTACAGTGGCTGACTAGGTACAATACACACACTGATCTACAACACCTGTCCTAGAAGTTGTAGTTGGGGATTAATGATGACCCACAGATAATGCACCGTGGCCACATACTCCAGTCTATGACCCCTTTTTGTAAAATGGGGATTTTGGTAAGGAGTAGGCCAAGAGATATGGTGTGAATTACTTTGTATGAAAGCCATTGTAACATTCTTGGAAGGCTGGCTCTGATTCTGTTTACAGAACTCCAAAAAAAGGTCCACAGCTCTCCAATCTCCAACATTTCTACATACCAGCTAGTTAATCATAGCTGGTTAACTGCAGAAATCTCTATTAAAAAAAAAATCAGAATTTTTGCAAGTATTAAAGCCATGCATTCTCATGTGACAGATTCACATAAATAAGGTCTACTGGAATGTCATGAAGATATACTTATCTCACTTGGACAACATCAGATAAATTTATCCCCATCTGGTAGCCAACTGTGGCATATTTAACTATAATATAACAATTTATGGTTTTTACAACCCCTTCTCAATGTTCAGACTCTATCCCACAGTACTGGTCTCTAGGTAGACTATACCTGAGGTCAAACCAACTCAGAAAAAATAAAACAAACGTATTTTTATTGAGTTGGCATGACCTTGGAAGTAGCATACAGCTATTGATAGAAAACACACTGAATTATACATTTGGACGCATACCCCCCAACCCTGCAAAAATGCTTTAAAGTTGCCTCTTTTAGGAGTTTCCTTGCAGTTTTCAGATACACTGGTGGGAACCTGTGATCCAGTTACAGCCCACTAGTTTACATTTCACTGATGTGCAGGCAAGCACCAAAAAGTCAGATCTTTCCATTTTTTGTACAAGTAGTCCATGTACTCTTTAGAAAGAAGATGTCATTCAATTTACCTTCAGTGAAGTGGTGTTAATGCAAGCCTTTCCATCAAACTAGATCTCCATCTGAAAGACTGGAAATGGTGAGAAGTACTAGACCCAATACAAACATTTATGGGGCCCCCAAAAAAGTGGCAAACAGAGGGAAAATTGATACCAGGACAGCACTTTTTGAGAGTGCCTTGTGATGCAACAGCAAATAAGTCACAAACTGTACCCAAAAAAGTAGGCCTTCTGCCACTCCACATGCATCACATGGTCAGCAGCTGAATGCAGCAGAAAGACTGAAGAATCACACCAGCACAGAATGATATAATTGACCATCCCTCTAAAGGATCACTGAACTCAAATGAACAGTCTCATTGCTATGGTGAGTTCAAAACTTGGTGTGAACTGGATACCAGAGGTTGAGAGAATGCAGAATAAACATTGCTTGCACATCACCTTCTCTATACCCTTCCCAATACAGAGAAGAGTAGATATAGACAAAAGCTTTCTAAAATGCACAGACCCAAAGTAGAACTCTTTTGGGATTAGTGTAATCAAGGCTTTCCTTAAGACAGCTGGAAACACAGGAGTCCACAGAGTGGACTGCACATTCCAAAAAACAAAAGGTACCAGTACCTTCAAGTAATTCATTACAAGTTCATTCAGTTCCTTTCATACCCAACAGATAATGCTATAAATATAAGATCTACCCTTGCTAATTTTCCATCTTTATGTGTGTGTGTGTGTGTGTGTGTGTGTGTGTGTGTGTGTGTGTGTGTGTGTGTGTGAGTGTGAGTGTGTGTGCGTGTGCGTGTGCGTGTGCGTGTGTGTGTGTGTGTGTGTGTGTGTGTGTGTGTGTGTGTGTGTGTGTGTGTGTGTGTGTGCATTTAAACATAGTCAAGTACTTCTGATTTCCTTTCCTTAGTGTTTTTAATGCAAGGGCACATAGTAAATGTATGTTAAAGTAAATTCAGCTCTATATTATGGTTGCCATCTTTTGTCACATTTCCTTTCTGGACTACAAAATGCTCATGGACTAACAATGTAAGTACTGACTCAAACTCAGCGGGAATCTCTTATCATGGATGCGCATATATCAGATATTCATTCCCCTCTAGAAGGATGTCACAAAAAGCATAAAAGACCTTTTTTATGAACAGTATCAATGCACCTAGTTGATAGGGTTGCCACCTGATGAACAGTATCAGTGCACCTAGTTGATAGGGTTGCCACCTGTCTGACTTTCCTGTAAATGTCACAGAAATTGTTGATACTACATTTACGTATAAACTATTATAACTAACATTTAAAGCTTAGCATTTCAATACTGTGTTGCTGCTTATGTAAATTTGTCAAAAGAGTTGACAATTGCCTTTAAACCCCTGACTGATCTAATTGCTTTGTTTTGCTATGAAAGAGGGGTGTTAAGTTCTCTTCTCTGCAATAAAAACAGTGTAATACAGTTCCACAGCTGTCTGTCTTTTTTATATCAGTTGCTGTGTTCCTGACATTAGCGGGATTAATTGCCCATCTAAGATTGCCAGCAGAACCTGACAGGGTAAACTACAGATTTAATTGTGTCTATGATATGTTACGCAGGTTGAGACAAAGTCCTCTGCAAAATATGTGAGACGTTGTGTTTAAAAAAAAAAGTAGGTGGTCTTTCCCTTCCTTTGACTCCAATGCAAGGAAATAAAAGTTTTAAAAAGTACAAGCAGGTCTTCGTACCTACACAATGCTGGAACCATATTGTAGGGAGAAAAGAAACCTAAAGATTGAGTTAAACTGTGCGAGAGGTGGAGATTTCCTTTAAGACTTGAGAAAACTAAAAAAAATATGTGTTATGTTGTATCATGCACGTCCTGCCTGCTTTGTTGCTTCCTCCCACATTCCAGACATGTAGTAGGTGACTTAGACACTCTCAACTGGCTGTAGGTATGAGAGTGCATGTGTGGTGTGGAAGAACAACCAAGGCAGGCCTAGCCATTGGTTGGTGTAAACCTTGGCTCTGGGTGGTTATCACTGTTTCCCCAAGCCCATCATAATTCTCAACTGCCCAGATTTTTGCAGAATGTCCACGTTTCCTTTTATTTTTGGTCTGTTTCATATACAATTTGTGTTTTTCCTCAAAAATCATTGCAGATTGAAGTCACTAAATAATGACATACATTTGAGTTTCAGACTTTACATCCGTGAGAAAATGTTAGCAAACACAGCATTTGAGTTTCAGACTTCATATCCTTCAGAAAATGTATGCAAACACATAATCTTTTATGCTAGCAGCTTTCTAGGTTCATAAGACCAATATTTAAAATGTGTCCCTGTTTTTGGGCATTTGTCTCCCCATTGTTTTTGGTTTTGTCCAGATTTCTTATGCCAAGAGGTTGAGATGTATGGTCCATGTGCAAAATGGGAAAAAGTGGTTGTAGATAGATGGTGTAGAAAAAACTTACTTTTCTCCCAAAAATTCTGGGCATTTGTTACCCAAATTCTGACTCTGCTGCAAAAGAAATCTTCACACAAATAAGCAAAGTTGAGGAGTTTCTGCAATTTTAAAAGAATGGCCAGTATACAATTTTTAATCCAAGGTTTCACTCTCTTTTCCAGTAAGGCTCTAAAAAATGGGAGCTACTGTTCAAGTTTGTTAGACCAGAGGTACTGCGCAGGAAGTCTACTTTAATGAAATATGGGCTTGCAATACTTTGATGAAGACCTGGAATGTTACCATCTGCCCCATGGCATCAAAGTTTAGCTTTCAACAGTTCCTGATTTTCAAGGACACCCCTGACTTTTATTCAAATTTGAGCTCTGCACCTCTTATATATATATATATATATATATATATATATATATATATATATATATATGTATAACTATATCTGCATATCTAAGTCTGTGTATCTATATCATGGGGGTGTTGATGGCTTCCACATATTACATTTCCTATGGGAGGCAGACTGTACTTGGTAGTGTATTGCAGGGTGCACGTGTTTGGCTGTAGGGGGATGCCTATTCGTATGAGACCTATAGTGTGTGGGGCCTCTCAACCCCATTAATGGTGCATGTGGACATATGTGTATTTTTTTAATCTGCCATCGCTATCTACAGATGTATGGCCATATATACCTATATATATATATATATATATATATATATATATATATATATATATATATATATATATGTATATATATATATGCATATATATATATATATATATATATATATATATATATATATATATATATATATCTGCTAATATATATATATCTGCTAACATATGTATAACTATGTCCGTATATAGCTACATAGATATATATCTGTGTACACATATGTAACGTGCTGTGTATATGTAGACATATAGGTGTAGACACATATATGTGTCAATTTAGACACATGCATGTATATATGTGCATATAAATTGATATATATATATATATATATATAGTGTTACACACACATACATCTAGGTGTTGATATCCATTCTATGTACTGCTGCATGACTGAACTGGATGATATGTTTCTGAAAAGATCAAATTCCTTTGTCTCTGTTATGGCTTAGTGGTAAATCACTTTGTCTAGGGTATGCAGAGTCCTTGGTTTGAGCCTTTGCAAGAGCTGTTTATTTTGTTGCTGGGCAGAACACGGCCCATTGGATACAGAGTGATTAAGGCACTTTAAAGCAGTTGTAAGCAGGTTTGTGCGGGTTTGCACAGAGCTAAGCAATGCCTACACAGGTTAAGCAACTTAGAAGCTAACTGAGTGTAAGACACTGTAACTGGAGGTTGGCACTGCTTAGCTTTGCGCAACCCCACCGAAGCTAGTGTCAACACTTTTGAGTTTCAGACTTCATCTCCTTCTCCTTCTACATATGTCTTGTAATACATATAACTGTGTAACTAGCAACATTTTAAGTGTATTAGAGCAGTATTTGACATATATCCCTATTTGTGCCCACATTTTTGCACACTTTGTTCAGACTTCTTGCAGTAACAGGTTGTGTGATATGATATTACTACATTTCCTGTACTGTTGACTGATTGTGCTGGATGATATGTTTGTGAAAACATAAGGGTTACATATATCAGCCATGGCTTAGTGGTAAAGCACTTTGTGTAGGGTCCTGAGTTTGAGCCTTACAGAGGCAGTTTATTTTATTGTTGGGCAGAACATCAGCCGTTGGATACTGAATGAGTAAGGCACTTTAAAGCAGTTGTAAGCGGGTTTGCATGGAGTTAAGCACTGCTAACTTTCGGGGACAGTTTCTTACACTCAGTTAGCTTCTAAATTGCTTAACCTGTGTAGGCAGTGCTTACTCCCGCACAAACAGACTGAAACCCGCTTGCTGCTGCTTACAAGTGCGTACTCCTGCTTACCCCAGTGCTTATTTCTTTAAAAGAAAAGAAAAAGGGGTGATAGGAAAGTGGTGAAAAATGGGCACAAAGAGGGAAAGACAGTAGGCAAGATAGCTAGGGATGTGCAGGAAGGGTGTAGGGAAGGTCAATAGTTGCCCATTTCTTCGACAGCAACAGCTGTGCATATGCAATGAATTTGAGGGTACATTTGAACACTCCAACCCCTGGGAGAGGGGTGAGGACAACAATAATATGGTGTGATGCCAGTTAGATCAGATTACATGTGTCCAAAGCACATGTGTGCAAAATGGACAGCTATGTATGCGGCATGATTTTTTTTTTGGGAACAGATTATCCTTTTATTTTTTTAAGGTGAGAGTGAGATGTTGGGGAAGGAGAGTAGGTATGCTCAGGGAGGATAGGTTGGGTAGGATGACAGACAAGACAGACAAGACAGCATACAGTGGTGGTATATGACACATGTGGGGGGAACACCTTGGATGGGGAGGGGTGTTTGGAAGTCGCAAGCCCATGAACCCTCAAATGGAAAGAATGGGACTGAGGTCCCCACCCATGGGCAGTCACCAATGCACCTTCACGGCCCCAAAGGTGGCTGTGCTGGGGGCTATGTAGGAGGGGCAGGCTCACCCTCTAATTGTGCCACTTGGCCCTCAAGCTGACGTAGCCAGTTTCGAAACTACATATCGAGCTCCCTATGCACCACAGCCCAGACATGGCGACTGGTGACAGGTTCCTCTCCACGCCCGCTCCCGGTGGTGGTGAGCCCCATCCCCTGTGGCGTTTCCACACGAAAGTGGTGCAGGGCCAACGAAGGAGGAGGTCCCAGGCTGGGCCCGAGACGTACTGGTGCCCGGTGCCATGGCAAGCTGAGGTGGGACAGGTGGGTCCGCTGGGACCAACCTTCCCATACAAGCTATGTTGTAGCAGGTTTAAGAAAGATATGGGTTAGTAATAGTCAACAGCATTCAGGGTTAGTTATAACAGCAATGTATTCCCATTAACCCAAGACACCAGATTTAAAACAGTAGCAGAACAAGCAGAACACATGCATATATGGAACAACAGTGGCCATTACAACAGCATGCAGGTTTAATTGATGGCAACAGGCCACCAATAAGGGGGTATTTTAACATGGCACATGCATGGAAACAAATGTGAATATTTATAAACCAATAGGACATATGTCCCAACAAAAGTTTGGTGTGTACACATACCGATTGAGGTGTGTCATTGGGTTATTTTTGCACATATGGTAGGGGTGAGAGAGAGAGCTAAATTAACAACTAATATATCCTTGTAGTTTTCACAACATTCTTAGTCACTGCAGTGATCTGCCCCTTACATGTATTATTACACTACCCAATGGCCTTATATTGTACAATGGTATGTTTATAGATTATTATATACATGACCTGTGTCTTACATACAGGCGTGACAAGATGCATGTGTTAATGCAACAAATTTTGAGTATTGCTCTCATACACTTTGGGTGAGATGCTAGGATGACAGGTTTGTTTTCAGATACATTCCCTGACTAAGTACAGGTCTGACTATTAGTTACATGTCATTAATGGCAGCCTACATTTCTTGGATCATCACACTGACTTTTCAAGGGAATAGGGTACCAGGCTGGTGATGTGGGACATTTATCTGGACATGCTGGACAGATTTTGGACAGTTGATGGGGTATGATTATGCATACAACTTCTATTTGAACATTCTAGCAAATTCTGTACAGTTGGGTGTAATTATGCATGCAGCTTTCTATCTGCACATTCTACCAAAATCTGTACAGTTGTGGGGTATGAGTATTCAAACAACTTACTAGCACTCCCGGGATTCAAACCCCTGCTGTGTGTGACAAAAAACATTACAGTTAACAGCACAGTACACTGTGCTATCAGAGAATTCCTGTAAAACTTTCTAATGTTTTCTTTGTAAGTCTCCCTCAGTTGTACAATATGACTGACCTCTTGGCAATTCCAACATTGTTATACAGAACTTCATACACATTTTACCTGCCTACCACAGTGTGGGTAACACTGCTTACTACAACAGTACTATTTATAGAATGCAACAGTACAACAACATATGAAAGAAGAGTAAACAGAAGCACTCCAAGGATTATACCTTTATTCACAGCATATTACACCTTTATTTATACTGGTACGACACTTTCTAAGGCTCTTATGTTTATTTATTATGACAGCACATGAATTGCTGGTTTGCAGTCTGCTTATCTGCAGCTGTCAGAGAAATACAGTGATATTTAGCCATACCTATCCGTAGTATACACAAGCTAGGCAATTATTAACTACTTAGTAGAATGAGTACTTACTCAGTGCTGGGGCATTAGGCATCTGCCGAGACTCCTGGATCCACTGTTCCAGTACACCCCCCCTCTGTTGCTTCAGGTCAGCATGGTGGTGCCTGACCTACTCACCAGTCCGGGGGATACCTGTGGCACTGGTGAGGTCATGAGTGAGACTGTCCCAGGCCTCCATTTTATACTGCGAGCCCTAGTACTAGCCCTGCAGTAGTCTCTGCGCATGGTGGTTTACCAGGAGCCATACCATGATTTTTGACTCCTGGATGCCCCAGTGGTGCACTCTAAATCGAGTGCCTTCACCCACACCAGCCATTTTGCCTGCAGTAGGAAGCTAAACCAGTTATGGGTAGTATTCCCACCTGTGGGGTTTAAATTCGGCTGATTTCCCGCACTTTCCATGATTGGCCAGTTTTGAATAGGCGAAGCTATGGGCACACCTGCTTACCTAAGGTTGGCAGTGCTTAAAGAGGTATACCAATAGGCAGATTGAATCGGCTGCCCTACACTTTGCTTACACTTAACAAGTTAAGCTGTGCAGCAGTTAGCATTGCTTAACAGTTAATTAGCATTATATTTGCTTTTTGGCAGTGATTTATTATTCATTACAGGTTATATATGTGTCTGGTAGCCATGATTCATGTGTGCATACACTGTATGGAGTCCTGGGGACTTCTACACTTTATTACAATAACACCTCACATCTGTGCTTACTGCAGTACTCCAGTTCACATATTCATGTGATGTAGCTGGGTATACAACATAAGGCTGTATAGACAGTCCTTTCACATGTTCAGCTTGTTTTCCTGTGGAGAAGTATATTTCTTAAAACCTCACTCTTATGTATTGTTATGTTGGCTTAGTGGTTAAGTACTGTGACTACAGAATGCAGAGTCCTGGATTCACAACCTGCAAAGGCTGTTTTTTTTTCCTGCCCAGAACAGCGGCTGATGCATACTGACTGATCAAGGCACTTTTGAGCAATTGTAAGCAGGTTTGCACTGCTTTGCTCGAGGGTAAGCAATACTAACCTCTGGTTAAATATGCTTACAGAGAGTTAGCTTCAATCTTGTTTCACCTGTGTGTGCATGCTTACCCCCATGCAAACAGCCTTAAACCCACTTACTAGTGCTTAGGGGTGCTTACTCCTGCTTACTACTACTTTCCAGTGCTTAAGAGTGCTTACTACTGCTTACTACCACTTAATATTGCTTAAGAGTGCTTACTACAGCTTACTAGTGCTACATTTTAGACAGTAATAGTATAATGGTTCTTCGGGAGGTGGGAATTTGAAGACATGTATGGACTTATTCATTACACAGTTTACCTTCCATTTGTATCTGTGATACTGTATGCGTCACGTGATTATCTGTGGACTTTGCAACATTATGACACTGACTCCTCACATCTACATTAAATGCAATTCTGCAGTTCAGAAATATATGTTATTTATTAGGTTATGCAATAAAAATATTTATCATAGACAGTGATTTGGAAGGGAAAATGGAATATACTGTAGAGGGACTCGCACCGGGAACAACTGTTTGTTAGGAGAATGCTCTGCCCACTACACTATTGTTATACTGCTTCATTTGCATGTATCTTACTTTTATCCTCTTTTTGCTATTTCACCTGTATTAACCATTCCTAAGTGATAGGCAAACCCGTGCACCTATGGTTAAACTTTGTCCATTTTATTAATAAAAAACTTTTTATTTTTCATCTTCAGTATTGCTTTTATACATATGGGGGGATGTCGCTGGGGATATACATACATCTATGAGTGGTCTTGCTCATTGTTTACGATTGTTCTGCAGTTCATTGCAGGGGCGTGTATATTGTGAGAGCTCTGCTCTCAGACACGCCCCTGCACTCGCCCACGATCCATGTAGGATTTGGAGCTCAGGCAGCGCACCTTCATTAATATGCATAGTGCGCTGCCGTCCTCCTCCTAAGTGGCTGCTTCCGTGCAGGACTAGACTAGTCCTGCACTGAAGATTAGTAAATCTGGGGGTTAGTTTAGATAGTTTATTCTTCATTTATTTGAGACCATCCTGCAATGTTGTTTTAAATATTTCCTGTGATTTTCAACTCTGATGTCACTGTAATTATATACTGAGTATTTTCTTGTTTTTTTATTATTTATTATTAAATATATTTAAATCATTCATTATGGCTGATGTTTGTAGAGCTATTTAAGTTCTGAGAATACTTGTATATTCATTTGGTGACACTGTGGGCCACTCCTAACAGCCTTGCATTTGGTCAAACTACCATTTGTATTAACAGTAACATTACACAGTACGATTGGACACCCTTTGTTAAGGGCCTTAAAGTAGCTGATAAGGGGTTTTGGTGGCAGTAACTACCTTATAGTCTGGGCAGAGGCGGGCATAGCTAGTAAATCTGTGCCAACCTTTCCCAGGTGTGTGTGTGTGTGTGTGTGTGTGTGTGTGTGTGTGTGTGTGTGTGTGTGTGTGTGTGTGTGTGTGTGTGTGTTCTCCAAGAGTGTGTGTGTCAGCTTCTTGGGCAGGGACACAAAGCACTGGTTAGACACAGAGAGAGTTGGGAGACTTGGCTTGGAATCCTGGCTAAGGTCTCAACTCTATAGTTGTGCCAGTAGGGAGTCTGATTAGGGATCTGGAAGAAGAGAGAGAAACCAGCCCCAGACTGACTGTGGTCTCTGTGTGCTCTTAAGGGAAAATGCACTTGATGCAGTGAGCTGCATCTGGAAATACTGTGTGTGTACCTGTCATCCTCCCAATGTACGTCCCCCACTGGTGCCAGTGGTGAGGACTGAGGCTCCTTGATTACTGGTCCAGTGGTGGAGCATCACATTTATTGATTGCCAATGGTGGAATCACCACATCACATATTAAGATTCAGTGGTGTGGCTATTAAACTCATGTAGCCTATAAACAGTGGTCACTAAGGAAGGTGTTTGCAGTCTGAAGCAGCCACACAGTGAACATTCAAAGTTTCATATCACAATAGTTTTATTTATTTATTTATCCTTTTATTAACTTAGTCAGGGAGAGCAGGCAAGGATGTCAGCAGAGGAATATGGCAAGCTGACAAGGAGTAATTTGGCTGATATGTGCCAAAACAAAGGATTGGTGCATGCCAACCTGACTAAAGCAGAGATGATTGGAGCCTTAACCTCAGCTACCTCACAGACCAGCAACTAGGAGGACAACCAGACTGGCCTTTGGGATGTACAACTCTCAGAAAATGGACAGTTCAACTTTGCCTCAGAGGACTTAAAAATCCATCTGGAGTTAAAGAGACTTGAACTGGAAGTCAAATGTTTGGAAATAGAATCAGCAGACAGACTGCGGCAGTTGGAGGCTGAAGAAAAGGAGAAACAGAAACAAATGGAATTAGAATCAGTGGGAAGACTGAGAAGTCTGGAAGCTGAAGAAAATGAGAGGCAGAGGCAACATGAAAAGGAGATGCTGACTCGTTTCCAGGGTCATGGAGTTAACCCTAATCACATTATTGGTTGTGTCTTGGAAAAGGTTGAGATATTCTTGGGGGAATTAATGAATTTGGATGTTAAGCTATGCAAAAAGGAAATACTATATATATTTTAAAATGTAATACTTTGGAACCCTTAGAGTTAAATAAGGAATGTGACTGGAAGTATGTAATTTAATTTAATTTAATTTAATTGATTAATTGCAGTGGGTGTGACTTATAAAGTTTAGGTGTGTATAATCTTGGTGTTTTGTATATTATTTTACTCTGTGAAGGCTGTATAGCTGAAGTGTAAAGTAATAAAAGGTTGGACTGTTCATTGTCTTGGTGGTATGTTTTTCATGGAGGTAATGGGGAAGGGAGTAACCAAATCCCCAAAGCAACAAAGGTCAGTAAATTTCTTCCACAATTTAAAAAGGGTGATAATTTTGATAGCTTTATTCATATGTTTGAAAGGGTATGTAAACAGTATAATGTTGACCAAGGGCTCTGGTTATGGGTCCTGACCCCCTTACTCCATGGTAAAGCTGTAATTGCTATTTCTAAGTTGTCTGACACTGATTGCTTAAATTACAATACTGTTAAAAATTGTTTATTGTTTTAAGTTAACACCCGAAGCTGATAGAAAAATTTTGTGAGCGTAGACACAAGGAAGATGAAAGTCTGTGTGAATATATTGCTGAGTTAAGCACTTATTTTCATAGATGGGTGAGTGGGTGTCAGGTCACCACTTTTGAAGGGCTGGCAGACTTTTGTTGAGGGAACAAACCGTTAGCACTTTGCCTGGGGACATGAGAATCTGGTTAGCAGATAGAGACTGTAACACAGCAGATGACTTGGGGGAAAAAGGGAGACCTATACCTAGCAAGCAGGGCGTCACTGCACAGGAATGGGATATCCAGTGCTGCTCATGGGGCTAAGGGAACCCATGGTGGGTAGACTAAACTGCAACAACAGAGTCTGCCTGTGGCAGAGGAAGACACTAGTTGAGGTACGTGATCAGGATCAAGGGTTAAATGTTTTAAATGTAACCAGTAGGGCAAAGGTGGGCGAGTCAGTAAGTGGGAATGATAGAATGCCAGCAGTAAGTTGTCTGGAGACAACAAGGGTACCAAACTACCGCAATAGGTTATATGCTATCTTAGTAGATGGGAAACATGGCACTGCTAAGAGAGGCACAGCCTCTGACCTAACCATTGAGAAGCCTGCAATGGTTAAAGAGGAGCACTACTTGCTTGGGCAGTCTACTCCAGTCAGAGCTTTAGGAGGGACCCCATTCCAAATACCTTTGGCTAGGGTTCACCTTGACTGGCAGGGTGAAAAAGGAAGCAAGCAAGTAGTTGTGTTTGAGGATGTCTCTGCAGATGTCCAGATAGGGAATTATTTTGATAATGCAGTAACCTGTGTGCATGCAGTTACATGCAGTCAGGCTTGGAGACAAGCATGTGGGTCTGGTAGCCTGTGGGGAGCCCAGACAGACTGCAGACTCAAAACCAGGACTGGTGAGGTGACTACTTCAGGGAGGGAGTTAGCCTGTAGCAGTGAGACTGAAGGTGACCCACAGCTGCTTGTGGGTACTGATGTTCCTTTGGACAGAGTGACTACAAGGGCAGAGATGGGTAGTAGTACCCAGGCTGACAGTGAGGCACCACTGTCAGAAGATACCAGACTTCCTGTGGAAGGGGAACTGGGAAGGGTTACAAAGAGGGAATTGAGACAGGCTCAGCTCTCAGATCCTACATTACAGGGCTTGAGAGAGGTAGCCAGAGAGAGACACCTGATTCTCAAGGAAAGGGGGAATCTGTATACTGGGACAAAGAGTTACTGTATAGAGAGTGGACCCCAGAGGGAGGGCTAGAGGGTGAGAGAATACAGCAGTTGGTAGTGCCTAGAGCCTGCCATCTGGCACTTCTAGCCATAGTCCATGATATTCCCTTTGCAGGTCATATATGCATAAAGCATACAAAGAGACATATCATGTAGAACTTTTATTGGCCTGGGATTTCCAGGGATGTAACTGGGTACTGTGGGACATGTGAGCAGTGCCAAAAGGTAGGCAAGGCAGGAGACAGGACCAAAGCTCCTTTGGTGCCTTTGCCTGTGATTGAGGAGCCATTTCAGAGGGTAGCTAAGAATAGTGTGGGGCCTCTGAGTACTCCAAGTTCCACAGAAAAGAAGTATATCCTAGTGGTAGTAGATTATGCCACCAGATATTCTAAGGTAGTGACTGTCTTCCATTGAGGCAGAAAAGGTGGCAAATGCTTTGTTAGAGGTTTTCAGGAGGGGAGGTTTCCCAAAAGAAATGCTGACTGATAGAGTGCCAATTTCACATCAGACCTGCTGGCTTGTCTGTGGGACCGCTGTGGGGTGAAGTACCTAAAGGCCACCCCTGCCATCCCCAGACTAATGGTCTGGTGGACAGGTTAAACTCTACACTAAAGACCATGCTGCAGGCATTTGCAGACCAGTTTAAAAGGGAGTGGGACAAATATTTGCCCCATCTGTTATTTACTTACAGGGAGGTGCCCTAGAAATCCACATTTATTTCGCCCTTTGAGTTGCTGTATAGGCACAAGGTGAGGGGATGTCTAGATTTGATTTGTGATGAGTGGAAAAGTGAGTGTGGATCTGACAAGGAGTCTCTTGTGGCATATGTCCTAAATCTCAGGACAAGTCTCAGGGTACTCATGGGCAAAAAAGGTCTAGTATGACAGGAATGCTTGAGCTAGAGAGTATGCTGTGGGGCAGCAGGTTATGGTTCTCATTCCTGTCAGACATAACAAGCTGCAGGCAGCTTGGGCGGGACCCTTCAAAGTGGTAAGGAAGGTCAGTGATGTTAACTAGATTCTAGAACTGCTAGGCAGCAGGCAGGAGCACAAACTGTACCATGTTAACATGATGACACCTTATGGCACTGAGTATTTGCAGTGGATAGCAGGAGGAGTCTGAGGGGGATCTGGTGACTGATCTCCTCAGTGAGGCTCGGACTGACACCTCAGTGGAAGGGGTAGCAATGTCCAAGTAGCTATCCCCCACCCCTACCCCCTACCTAGGTTAAAAAAATCTGAGCAGTGCTACAGGAGTTTGGGCGCATGTTCACTGGGAAACTAAGGTGTACCCACCTGGTGCAGCACCATGTGGATTCAGGACCCCATAGGCTTATTAAGTAGGCCTCTTATAGGGTGCCTGAGAGAGTCAAAGAGATTCTGAGGGAGGAGATACAGGAAATGTTGGAACTGGGGGGGGGGGGTAATCCAGGAGTCCTGTAGTCCCTGGGCCTCCCCAGTGGTGCTGGTACCAAAGAACAATGTCAGTACCAGGTTCCATGTGGACTACATGAGATTAGCCACACACAGTCAGATGCTTACCCCATGCCTAGGACAGATGAAGCCATAGAGCAGCTGTGTGGTGCTACGTATTTTACCACTATTGATCTTACCAAGGGTTACTGGCAGCTGCCCTTGATTCCCAGTGCTAGAGAGAGGTCAGCCTTTGTGACTCCTTTCGGCTTGTATGAGTTCACAAAGATGCCCTTTGTGATGAAAAATGCCCCAGTGACTTTCCAGAGGCTGGTAGATTGTATCCTAGCAGGAGCAGGAGATTCTGCCCTTGCTTACCTGGATGATATTACTATCTACAGCCATTCCTGGCAAGAGCACCTTCAGCTTGTCAGGGAGGTGTTGAGCAGACTACAATGGGCATGGTTGACCATTAAGCCCAGTAAATGTCAGGTGGGTATGGCAGAGTTCTCCTACCTGGAACATAGAGTGGAGAGTGGTAATATCAGACCAGAATTTGCGAAAGCCATTCAGGCATGGCCTGCTCCTGTTACCAAAAAGCAGGTGAGGGAATTCTTAGGGACAGCAGGGTACTACAGAAAGTTTGTCCCCAATTATAGTACCATAGCCACTCCCCTCACAGACTTGACAAGGAAAAACAGGCCAGATAATGTAACATGGACCCCAGCATGTGAGCAGGCATTCCAGAAGCTTAAATGAGCTTTGGGTGGACCCCCTGTGTTAGCCAGTCCAGATTATAGCAAATAATTTGTTGTGCAGGTAGATGCTTTGAACCATGGGGTAGGGGGCTGTACTTAGCCAGGTTTCCTCAGAGGGAGAAGAACACCCCAGTGATATATCTCAGTCATAGGCTCCACCCAGGGAGGAATGCTATGCAGCTGTAGAAAATGAATATCTAGCCATAGTGTGGGCACTGCAGAAACTTCAGTCTTATCTGTATGGAAGGAAATTCACTGTAGTTACAGACCACAATCCCTTAACATGGCCACGCAGAGCCAGCCAGCAAAGTGCCAAGTTACTAAGATGGAGCATAGGGTTGCAGGATTATGATATGACAGTGCAGAACCGCAGAGGGGTTAGAAATGCCAATGCAGATGGGCTGTCAAGACAAGGAATGGTGTAAGGTATTCCCAGATAGGCTCATCCCTCTCAAGCAACATTTCTTAAGGGTCACTTGAAAAACTAGCTTAAGTCTTTTGGCGGGGGGGGGGGGGGGGAAGTGTCACAAAAGGGGATACTACCCGCCTAGCTATCTGGAATTTTGTAAATAATTATATGTCATTTGTGAATATCAACATGATTCATATAACATGCTTGTGCTACAAATTTTATTTATTTATTTATTTTACATTTGTTGACCGGGATAGCCCGACTGGATGCATGTCCATTTTCAGCGAAGGCCCGGGGAGAAAAGCTCCAAGGGTAAGCAGATACAGCATTACATAATACCAGCATTACATATTACAGACTATTTACAGAGATTACATAAGTAAGCAAGTTAAAGAAGTTCCACAGGTTACAGTTAATCCTGAGCACAAGTCAGGATTAAATTAAATTAAATTACACGGTAAACTGGTTAGCAGATTTTTACACATTCTAGAGAGAGTTAGCCAGGCTTGATACATTGACATAGCCAGTTAAGTGACAAATGTTGTTTGAATCTAGTTTTAAATTGACCTAAGGTGGAAAGTAAGGTAATATCAGCTGGAAGAGAGTTCCAGGATCTACTTACAGAGTTTGCAAAGAGAGAATCACCGGCTGTGTTATTAATTTTGCTAGTCTGAATTAGTAGTTTGTTAGATGATTGAAGTGGTCTAGGATTGTTATAGGGGGTGATAACATTTTTAAGTGCAGGAGTATTGTCCGGATTATAGAGGATTTTATAGGCCATATTCAGTTGGTTGTACTGGATTAGGCTGGGTAGTTCAAGCCACCCAAGCTGATTTAGATTGATGCAATGATGTGTCCTAAAAGGCAGCCCAGTGGCAAACCTGGCAATGTGGTTGTAGCAAATTGAGAGTTTGTTAAGGACAGTCTTGTTTAAATTCGAGAGTAGAGGGGATGCATACAGAAGGGTTGAAAGAAGGTGAGAGCGAGCTATGGCAATTTTAGCTGGAGGGGTTAGGAAGGCTTTTATTCTGTAAAGTGACCCTAGTTTTTTATTGATGGTTTTGATAGTTTGGTTAACATGTAGGTCAAATTTTAGATCATTGTCTATGATGACACCTAATAGCTTTGTAGAGGGGTCAGGGGAGATTATTGTGCCATCATTTGATTTTATGGTAAAGGTGAAAGCGGTAGACCTACGTGTTGGTGAAAATAACAGCATTTTATTTTTTTTGGGATTTAGGATCAGATGATGTTCAGAAATCCAGTTTTCTATCGTATTAAAGGTGGTCTGGGTAGCTGACCATAACTCTACTGGAGATGTGGTTGAGCAAATCAGAGTAGAGTCATCAGCATATTGGATACAGCTGACTTTTGGGATTACAGTATAAAGGTCGTTAATGAAGATGGAGAACAGCAAGGGCCCTAGTATAGAGCCTTGTGGTACTCCAAGGGTGTTAGGTAGAAGGTTAGAGAGTTTGTTCTGCCAGAGGACAGCCTGCTGTCGACCATTCAGGTAGGATTGAAACCATTGAAGGGCTCTAGTATCTAGACAGAATGTTTGCAGGGTGTGGATTAAAAGTTGGTGATCAACCATATCGAATGCCTTGGAAAGATCAAAGATGAGGGCTGAGGATATATAATTATTGTTGCGATTATGGTTTATGGTGTTGGTAAAGGCTAGGAGGGCTGAAGTAGTGCTGTGATGAGGACGGAAGCCATGCTGAGTGTCTGCCATAAGGTGATTCTGGATTAGGTGGTGCATGAGTTGTCTATGAATACATTTTTCCATAATCTTTGCAAGTGGAGAGAGTATAGCTATTGGCCTATAATTGGAGAATTCAGTAGAGCTGCCTCCTTTGTGAAGTGGGATTACATAGGATATTTTCCAGATGGTGGGAATTTTAGCTTCTACTATGGTTCGATTGATTAGTATTGAGACGGGGTAAGCAATAGCATCAGCTGATTTTTGTAGGTACTCGGCAGGGAGTTGATCAGCAGAAAGTGCAGTGGGTTTTAATTTTTTGATCAAGGTACGGATAAGTGAAGTAGCGACTGGTTGGAAGCTGAACACGAGTAGGTTTCTAGGGGTGCTACTTTCAGGACCAGGGGAGCTAGGAGGTAGTTGGCTAGCTAGGGCTTGAATTGTCGCAGTAAAGAATCGGTTAAAACTGTCAGAAACATCTTCAGGGGTTTTATCAATAGTAGCAGCAGGGATTGGGGTTGAAGTTTGTCCAGGATGTAGTAGATTATTTAAACCTGCCCAAAACTTCTGAGGGTTATTTTGATTTACTGTCTGTAAATTACAGTAGTATTGTTTTTTGTCTTGTAAAATTGATTTTTTGGTTTTGTTCCTGGATTGCCTGTATTTAATGTGATCTTGAGGGTCTTTAAAAGAACGCCATAAAGCCCACACTTTGTTTCTAAGGGTAATTTTGAGTTTAGACTCTTTAGAAAGCCATGGCGCAGTTTTTGTCTTGGTTCTCTTTGAACGAACAGGTGCATGCAAATCAAGGATCTCAAGGAATTTGTTGTTAAAGTATGCTACTGCTTCCTCTAAGTGGAGGTGTTTTAGAATAGACCAATTACATGAGATTAGTTCTTGTTGGAATTTGGCAGGGTCAAAGTTTTTATTGTTTCTAACCTTTCTGAGTAAGGGTTGTTGGGAATTAATGGTTTTGTGCTTAATTACATAAGTGACAAGGTGATCGCTTAGGCCATCAAGGAGGGTACCAAAGGTGTACAGTTGGGGGTGACTATGTATGAGTAGCCGGTCAAGTATACTTTCTTTTTGGTTGGGTTTACCTATCCTGGTAGGGGTGGATATAATTTGTGTAAATGCATGCAGGTTAATATGGGTGGTTGGGGATTCTGAGGAACAGGTGCCCCAGTCTATGTTAAAAGTCTCCAAGTAGTAGAGTTTCTTGGGGGTAGTGACATGATAGCCAGTGCAGGATATCTTCAAATGTAGATATATTGTTACCCGGAGGAATGTACATACAGATGATATTAATGCATATATTTTTATTAAGTTGCAATTTGGTGGCAAGAATCTCTGAGTTATTAATCTGAGGTGGTTGTATTACATCTATGGTGACATTCAACTCAGATTTATAAAGTACAGCTAGACCCCCCCCCCCCCTTCCTCGAAGCACGATCCAGCCTGTGTATGTTGTACCCAGGTGGTAACACTTCATTGTCTTTAGTGTTAGGTTTTAACCAGGTTTCAGATAAACAGAGAATCTCAGGGGAGTGGACATCCAGAAGTGCATGCAATTCATGTACCTTGTTATTAATGCTTCTAATATTGAGATGACAGGCTAGGAGAGAGTTAGTTGGCCTATTAATTGTAGGTTTGTATTAGAGCTGTATGCTATGTGTATATTAAACTAGGTCTGTACAGGCATGTGTGGTTGAAAAGATATTTTATAAAGTGCTTGTGCTTAAAATGTAACCACAGCATGCCCTGCTGGAATAGAACAGAAATGTCATGCACTGTTGTAACTGTTTAATTTTATATTTTAACAACAGAAATTGGAATACAAGAGGTTAACTTCAGAAAAATAACTGAAATTAAATTACTTTATGGCCAGGCCATAAAAGATGTTATCTTTCGGTTTCTGTACAGCAACAAAATGTCTATACTAGAGAGCCTTCTGTATTAATTGTTTTAAGAATTCCACCATCTGCCAAAAGATCTGAGGAAAAGCCCTTTTCTGTGTATTTTCACAGGTAGATGCTAAATGCTACCAGCTGCCATTAATAGTTGTTTTGGGGCCTGGGACGTAGGAGTCAGATGGCAAGCAGAGATGTCATTTTGCAAGTTATCCCAGCAATAATATTTGAGATATTAATTTAAGAAGTCTCTGAGAGAGAGAGACTGCATTCTGTATTCTGTCTTGGACCTTCTACAACAGGAGCCATTCACCACACATCTGTCTTGCTCTGAGTAAGTAAGTCTAGGGAACCGTATAATTCTCTTAGCTATAGTCAAGAATATAGCAACACTTGGTTTAGATATTTTTTATTTATTTATTTGAGACTGTCCTGCAATGTTGTTTTAAATATTTCCTGTAATGCTGAACTCTGATGTTACTGTAATTATATACTAAATATTTTCTTGTGCTTTTATTATTTATTATTAAATATGTTATGACCTTTCATTGTGGCTGATCTTTGTAGAGCTATTTAAGTTCTGATAGTACTTGTATATTTATTTGATGCCACTGTGGGCCACTACTAACAGTCTTGCTCTTGGTCAAACTACCATTTGCATTAATAGTAACATTACACAGTAAGACTGGACACCATCTGTTAAGGGCCTTAAAGTAGCTGATAAGGGGTTCTGGTAAAATTTATAACTACCTTATAGTCTGGCAGAAAGGGACATAGCTAGCAAACATGTGCCAGCCTTTCCCATGTATATGTGTGTGTGTGTGTGTGTGTGTGTGTGTGTGTGTGTGTGTGTGTGTAAATCAAATCTCCAAGAGTGTGTGTGTGTCAGCTACTTTGGCAGGGACACAAAGCACTAGTTGGACAAAGAGAGAGTTGGAGGACTTGGCTTGGAACCCTGGCTTAGGACTCAACTCTATAGCTGTGCCAGTAGGAAGTCTGATTGTGGATCTGGAGAAAACGGCAGAAACCAGCCCCAGACTGACTGTGGTCTCTGTGTGCTCTTAAGGGAAACTGCACTTGATGCAGTGAGCTGCATCTGGAAATACTGTGTGTGTACCTGTCATCCTCCCAATGTACGTCCCCCACTGGTGCCAGTGGTGAGGACTGAGGCTCCTTGATTACTGTTCTAGTGGTAGAGCATTACGATATTTATGGCAAACCTATTCAAACAGAAACTGATCACCCACCTCTGGTGACAATTCTAAAAAAAAAAAAAAATACATACAACCCCAGCATGCTTGCAACATATGATGTTAAAATTGCAAAAGTACAATTTCAATATTGTCTATTCAAAAGGCAAATTTCTGTACCTTGCTGATGCTTTGTCAAGAGCGCCCAGACAAACAACAGAACAGCATAACAATGAAAAAGCAGACTTTGAAGTCAGGGAAGTCAGAAATTTCTCCTCATCATGTCTTCATGAACTTAGAATTCACACAACTTCAGACCCAATTCTCCAGAAGCTGAAAAATGTTACCAGTTAAGGATAGCCAGCACGACAAACTAGTTTACTACTTGACATGCAGACATATTTTCCTTACAGAGATGAGTTAATGATGGAAGATGGAATCATCATGAAAGGTCCTAAAGTGGTCATTCCTACAGCATTACAACAGGAATATATCAAGATTTTGCATCGTGGCCATCCGGGTACTGATTCAACCAAAAGAAAGGCAAGAGGCACAGCATTTATTTGCTGAGTGTTGGGACTTTGTCCATGTTACTAGTAGTCCTGTGTATCCACTGTCCAATGGATTAGCTGATTATGCAGTTCAAAGTGTGGAAGTACTTGGAGAAATCTAAGAAAGATGTTGCCGATGTTTTTCCTAACATACTTCATTTCAGAAACATTCCTCGAGATAACACTTGGTTCACCTGCTGAGAAACTAATGGGCAGACAAACGGGAACAACTCTTATGATCAGTAAACAACTACTGACATCAAATGCAAAGAACAGAGTGGTCAGAGCGCAACTTTTGAGAAAACATCACTCTCAAAAGCTGTACTACGATAAATCCAGCAAACCTCTCAGACCATTAAGACAAGGAGAAACTGTGAGAATGCAAACATCTAAAAGATATGTCTGAAGTGGGAATTATCAAGAACATTTCTGAAGACCCGAGATCTTACATCGTACAATCTGAAGAAATGGATTTCAGAAGGAATTGAAGACATATACTACCAGTCTCCAAACCAGTGACACAGCAGATCGTCTGTGCCAATGACTATTTCTCAGAGAGACTCTACACTTTTCCATGTCTATGACTGTATTTCTCAGAGAAACTCTACACTTTTCCATGTTTATGACTGTATTTCTCAGACTCTACACTTTTCCATATCTATGACTGTATTTCTCAGAGAGACTCTATACTTTTCCATGCCTATGACTGTATTTCTCAGAGAGACTCTACACTTTTCCATGCCTATGACTGTATTTCTCAGAGAAACTCTACACTTTTCCATGTATATGACTGTATTTCTCAGAGAGACTCTACACTTTTCCATGCCTATGACTGTATTTCTCAGAGAAACTCTACACTTTTTCAAATTCCAGCGGTCAGTGTACTTTCTTTAAGTAATCTTGATGTAAACCCCAAAGTTCCAGTTTTAAAAGAATCCCCAGAGACTGTCCTGTTTCTAAACCCAGTCAAAATTTCTATGTGACCAGATCAGGTAGAATTTAAAGACCCAATCCAAATTACACAGTGACTTGGACTTGAATTCTATTTGTTGTTAGATGCAGATGTGACATCTAGCTTGCAAAATGTCTTGTTCTCTTATTGCATGTCGAACAAATCAAGGAGAGAGGATGTAGATCACTTTGTGTATTGTTCCTAGTCAGCCACTGTAGCTAAGTAGCACATGCATATATGTTACTGAGCATGTGCAAGATCAGCGCCATTTTGTGTAGTCAGGCAGATTGAATGGAGGCATGAATGGAGATGGGGTTCCTATCACGTAGGCGAACCTTTACAGGTTTGAACCTCATATGGTCAAGACCATAAGTTCGAGTTTCTAAAACGTCGACTATTTGAATGGAAATCTCCATAAGCAGAGGTTTCCATGTTTTTCAGTGGAGTGCAAGCTCAGTGTTGGTATATTTAAGTAGCGGGGGGTGTGAGGGGTGCAGGGGTGCTTGCCCCCCCCTGCTTAAAACAGTTTATTTTGCTTTCTGTTTTTTTTTTTTATCCATAGTCGAAGTTTTGTATCTTCGAACATAATGGTTTGACCATTACGTGTTCGAAGTTATAAGACTTCGACTATGTGATATAGACCCATGGAGATGCACATGCGACTGTGTTTGAAATAACAAGTTAGTTAGTTAGCTTACGAAGTTTGAAGTATATGTTTCAATTACAGCTCCTGATTTGTTTATGTATGATAAATGACTTGAATGCATACCCAGTGCAAGTGTCTTATTTGATACATGAGACATGTGACAGGAAACCCCTGGGATCCCACCTGTGTCCCTGTTGGACAGGGAAAACAGGTGCTGACTTTCTGGGTGAAATTCTTGGCTAGGCTTATATGGGCCT
Source organism: Protopterus annectens (assembly GCF_019279795.1). Classification (NCBI taxonomy): domain Eukaryota; kingdom Metazoa; phylum Chordata; order Ceratodontiformes; family Protopteridae; genus Protopterus; species Protopterus annectens. Next base: position 1,785,788,757 of record NC_056744.1, on the reverse strand, counting down.
CCAGGCCAAAAGTCTAGTATCGTCCTATGAACCTTTGAAGGTGTCACCTATTGCTTGTTGTTACTGTTAGCTATTGAACACCCATCCCCAATTAAAGAATCTTATTCCATGGAAGGAATGTGAATTTTTCTGCCATTAGGGAGTGGAGAAAATGGCCACCTTTGTAAGGTACATTTTTTAAATGAGTGATGTAACTTGTACCATGTTATACTTAAGAACTGCATTTTAGAGTAAAACTACATCTGGTGGAACATGATCTTACATCGTACAATCTGAAGAAATGGATTTCAGAAAGAATGAAAAACATATACTACCAGTCTCCAAACCAGTGGCGCAGCATGTGAAATTGATGAAAGATAAGTAATAGAACCACCCCAGGGCACTGGGCTTTGATCTCACCTGTACTGCTGGTCACTTAGTTCATCCATACCTCTCAGGTGTTCCTGATGTTAAGTCTTCTTCTGGATTATGGTCCAAATTTTTACTCTGTTTTGAGTATTTAGTGAAATATCAAAATGTATAAGTGTCATAATGGATTTTCTCTAGAATTATTTTAGACAGAAACATGTTTGTATGCTGTAAGACAAGGTTACAGAAGGTGTATATTGCCAGTTTGAATAAAACTCGTGATCTGATGTTGTTAATCTTCTATTCATTCATCACTGATGGGGTTCGGTTCCGACCCTCAGAACCAAGTTGGCTTATTACCAAGCTCGTGCCAGCCAAAAAATCTCTTGAGCTACGTCTCTACCCAGAATGCTCTTCTCTCTGTTACCTCAGAGCTCATTGTGCCGCATAGCTGTAAAGCTGTGTTTCAGCCGAGCTCTCAGCTAAGTAAAATCTTTTTTGATATTTGTATAAAAGTTTTTGGATGCCTTCATATTTTACTAAACATTTAGTATTTCTAGTGTTTTTTCTTCGATCTAACCATGTGTTCTCCACGCTACCTGTTGTTACCATTGGTAAACTTAAGTACCGTTGTTGGTACGGCCTTTTCCCTTACCCTTGTGGTACTTCTTCAATACCATAGCTGGTATTGCTTTCTCTTGCTTAACCTGTTAGCTTTATCTCTAGTCAGGTGTTTCCGTTTCTTTTCATATACAATGTGTTGTTATATTGGTATTTTTCTTGCGTTTTTTTTGTGATTTTTGAACTGGGTGACTTCATTATTGTTGGATTATACATTTAGTTGTGGTGTTCTTTCTACTAAAATGTCAGATAAGAAGGGTACCTCTGGCTTTAAGCATTGTACTTCTTGTAAGGGCAAGTTACTTAACAGTGACTTGCACGATGACTGTGTATACTGTTTGGGAGTGGCCCACCTTTTGGTGCAGCCTCCATGTGATATTTGTCAAAGTTTCAGCCAACGCATTCTTAATGAACGCAAAAATAAACTTATTCTGAAGGGATTACTCAAGTCTCCCTTTTCAGAAGCCATTTCTGTGATGGAGGTCTCAACCCCTCCTTCTAAGGACAAAAAGCGATCCCATTCTGTTCCTTCTTCACCACCTGTTGATCAGTGCAAACCTGGGAAATCTAAGGTCTCCAAGTTATCTTCAGAGCATAAATCTGTCTTTTTGGCTCTGCCTTCCTCAGCTCCGACCATTTTAAAACCTTCGATACCAGCGCCTGTTTTGGCACAGACTCTGCCTCCGGCACCGATCATTGATCTTACTATGCCTATTTCAACTTTGCCACCTGTAGATACTTCGGCTCAGGGCACTCCTTCAACTTCAGCTTCAGTTTCCATTTTGGAACCAACTGTTTCAGCTCCCAGTGCCACTTCAGCACTGAGTGTTGTACCGAGCACACTGGATCTGATCCCTTTGCTTCCAGTCTCGAAACTAGAGACTTCAGTGCTGGCAGACCTTGCACAATGGACCTGATACTCTCCCTCAGTATACCCATTTTTGGGCCAAGCATATAGCCCATTTCTCAAAGTCCTGACTCCCCATCTGGAGTATCCACTAGATCCACCAGAAGCCTTTCGGAACACGACATGGTGCATCTTGTGGACCAGCTGTTGGTAGCCAGGGGATTCCATCACTCTCTAAAACTCATCCACCTGCTGGACTTGGGTTGCCTTATCCAAGGACTCCATCTTACACTCCTCCTTCAACCATCTCGGTTCCAAAGCCTTCTGTTTTGACATCTTTCTTGGAACCCACTACCTTGGCACCTATGGTGCACCTCACTCTGGCTCTGAGTTTGTCCCTTTGGTCTTTGGTTCTTGCTGAACTGGTCCTTCCTCAATCTGGGGATTGGGGGACAGGAGCTTCGGCCCGAGGTACTGTGCCAACTTTCTCCTTGGTTTCCTCCTTGGCAGGGATGGCTGTGTCCGAGACAATCTTGCTTGAGACTCCACCCATGGAGCCAGGTCCATTGGAGCAGGGTGTGACCCCAGTCCCAAGGTTGCCTTTCTCGGTCCTGGGCTTCCATCCCTCTTTGGGCAGGCCTGCCTTCAGTGCAATGGAGAGGGCTCTTGCTTCTGGTAGCACTCCTATGATGTTGGAAACCCAGTTTTTGCCCCATGAGCTGCAGCTGTGACAGACCACCTCCCCAGAACACCAGGCAGAGAAGCCACAGGACATCCCTGTTCAGGGTACCCTCTCTTCCGAGTGCTCCTCAGAGCCCCCAGCTGAGGAGCCCCCTCAAAAGAAGACATGCAAGAGGAAGCATATGGACTCACCTAAGGGGTCCTTAATGGAAGACACAGATTAAGATGATGTTGAAGGGTCCCTGTGGTCACCTCCTGATTTTGGCCCCTTTGGAGACATCCTGGAAATGTCAAAAGATAGAAGTGACTAGAAGCCCTCCAACCCTTCATCTGAGGAGTCCATGTTCCTGCAGGCTTTTCATGCCTGACCATCTACCTCTTGGGTGACCCCGCCTTTCGATGAACTTAACCAGCTCATCGGGCTGTGCACATGGAAGAACCCTGACTCCATTGAAGTGATTCCACAGAGACCAGACAAAATTCTGTCTCCTCCTGTTGAGAATCCGCACTGGTCCAAAGGGTTACCAGTTGATGCTATGGTGGTGGTGGTGGCCACAAAAAATGACTTGGCTGAGGAAAGACCCACTATCCACCCACCCAGCAGAGAGTTCTGGGTGATGCAGAGACTTGGGAACCATGTTTTTGCATCAGGGACCTTTGCTATATGGTCACTGAATTATTTGGCACATTTTACGAGGCTCCAGGGGGACTTGATCTCCAAACTCTCTGGGACACTCACAGGACAGTTATCTGACGAGGTCAGGGACAAGATGGCCTTGCAGCTAACAACCCTAGAATTACTATCAAACTCATCCATGAGGTTGCTCTAACACGTTACTGAAGGGGTGGCTAGAACAGTGGGTTCATGCATTGTTATAAGATGTCATGCCTGGATGTGCATCTGTGACCTCACATATCCCTTCAAGTCTTCCTTTCTGAATGCTCCCATCAAAGCTTCTTCCCTCTTTGGCTCCAAAGTGAAGGATACACTAGACAAGTGCGAGCGAGATTGAAATACCCTGTCTGGCATAGGCCTACAGTTTTCCAACCCTCAGTGTACAATCTGCTAGAATCAGAGGAGTGGGAAAATGTGGCATAAGAAATCTCAGGGTCCTTTCCATGCCACACATGGTGATGATACTCCCAGAGGCAGAGGGAGTAACAATTCTGGAAGATGCCCCTATAGAGGCAGAGGGGGGTCCTCGCAACCAAGTCTCCAGGGACTCTTTCTCTGGACAGCCTTATCAGCGCTCCTGAGGGGGCGGCCTGATTGCTTGCCTCTGGAAGTAGTCAGGGGTCAATTCTCTCTTCCCCAAGCTGCCTGGCACTCTATCACTACCAATCATTGGGTGCAGAATATTATCACCAGAGGTTACATCATTCCCTTTCTTGTCAACCAAAATTTCCAAGAAAACTTCCCAATGTTCCACCCATTCAAGGGGAAGCAGCAGCTTCAGAGATTATAAAGATGTCTCAAAAAAGAATCATCCAGCCAGTCCCACCAGACCAGCATGGATCCAGATTTTACTCGAGATTCTTTTTGGTGCCTAAAAAGACAGGGGACTGAAAACCCATTTTGGATCTCAGCAGCTTAAACAGGTCTGCCACCAAAACCTAATTCCAGATGGTGACGGTTCAGTCCATCCTTGCTTTTTAAGAGAAGGTGAATGGATGTGCTCTCTAGATCTCCGGGACATGTATTACCAGTCTAAGATGGACAAATGATCCAGGAGTCTGCTTCACTTCTGGCTAGGAGCCAGTCATTACTAATTCTGTGCCCTGCTGTTCAGTCTCTCTACAGTCCCCAGAGTGTTCGTGAAATACATAGCAGTGGTAACAGCTTACTTGAGACTAAAAGGATTCCGGGTGTTTCCATATCTAGATGACTAGCTCCTCACTGACCCACCAAGCATCTTCTGGTAACTGCCCTACAACATACTCTCCCTCTGGCAAAATTGTTGAGAATAACGATACATTGAGAGAAATCAAATCTTATCCCTACACAACAAATAGAGTTCATTGGAGCAGTGTTCAATACTCAGTCCTGTCTGGTATCACTCTCTCTTCACAGACTTCACCAACTGAGAATTCAAATCCGAGTGATTCTCTCTCAAACATCAGTCCCTGCAAGACAAGTTCTTCAAGCTCTGGGTTCTATGGCTGCATCAATTCCAATAGTGCCTCTAGCAAAGCTACATATGCAAATTCTACAATGGCTCCTTCAGTGTCAGCGGTTTCCAAATTGTCATCTCCTGGATTACAAGATTTGAATAACCAGTTCTTGCAAACAGGACCTGCTTTGGTGGCTGAGGCCAAACGAAGATCTTTGGATTCGACCTTTTCAACCATCCCAGCCCACAGCCATTGTGACCACGGATGCTTCCCTGATCGGGTGGGGGGCCATTTTCAGGGAAAGTCTGTCCAAGGCACTTGGTCCACCTCAGAAGCCCACCTGCATATCAATGTCCTAGAACTGAGGGCCGTGCTATTAGCATTGCAGGCATTCCATGCGGCTCACCCCTCCAGGACAATTGCAGTCCAATCAGACAATATGTCAGTGGTCTGGCACATCAACAAGCAAGGAGGAACCAAGTCCTACCCCTTTTGTTGAGAAGCCATGAGAATCTGGCAGTGGGCGATAGCTTCCAACCACTTTCTGATAGCAACGCATCCCCCAGAGAGATCCAATGTGATTACAGACAAACTGAGCAGATGCGTCCTTATGCCCCATGATTGGTCACTCAACTCCAAGCTGGCATCTGTAATCTGCAGCCACTGGGGCCAGCCTTGCTGCAATCTTTTCATCTCCCCATCAAACACAACAGTTACTTCATCCTACTTCCCCCAGAGAGGGAGTCACTGAGGGATGCTCTGCTCCACAATTGGCCCACAGGACTTCTCTACACCTATCCTCCCATTCCTCTGATCCCACAATTTCTAAGGAACGCTCTTTGGTTGAGATGCAAGGTGACTCTCATAGCTACATTCTGCCCTTGACAAGTTTGGTTCCCCTTTGTTCGGCCTCACCTAGTATTCCTACCATGGATTCTGGACCCTCTACCAGATCTGATCACTCACCCCAAGGGTTGAGTTACCCGAACCTGTCCACTCTCAAGCTGACAGCTTGGCTTCTCCACTTCCGCTATTTGCCAGGCAGGCTAATCTTTCCTCACCTGTTCGAGACATCATTCTGACCTCTCACAAACCATACACCAGGAGACTATATCAGGATAAGTAGAAAAGGTTTTCCATTTGGTCCAAGGATAACATGCTAGACCCGTATTCAGCTCCAGTTACTGCAGTACTTCAATATTTGGCTACGTTTTTTGATAACGGAGCCTCTGCCTCTGCAGTTCATGTACATCTAGTGTGAGGCCAAACAAAGGGGAACCAAACTTGTCGAGGCCAGAATGGGGCTATGAGGGTCACCTTGCATCTCAACCAAAGAGCTTTCCTTAGAAATTGTGGGATCAGAGGAATGGGAGGATAGGTGTAGAGAAGGTTCTCTTGCAATATAACTTGCAGTATGAGAAAATACAGTTAAACAGAAACAAAATGCAGTAAAATGCAGTTAAACAGTAATGAACTGCAGTAGATAGCAATGAAATATAGTTAATCAGTAGATTGCTTTGAAACAGTGGCTCACAATCACAACAGTAACAGACACCACAAATAAAGCAGCAATTCAGTAGAATACTGTCATCGATTTAATGAGGCTACCAACAAGCAGTAATAAATATGGCAAAATAAATGCGGTAGAACTCCTAAGCACAAGCAGCAAAATGAAGTAGAAAGAGGTACAGATTTTTTTTTTAGTAGAAAGTGAAGAGACAGAAGTTAACAAGATAATTCAAAGTTCAGAAGCTAAAGGGGTGGGCCTTTATTAAGTTCTCACTATAAACAGTAGAATGAGCTGATGTAATGTGACTAGGGGGAGTGTCCAGTATCAACTTTATACAAGAGGCGGGCAACTCAAAGCCATAAGACTTAACACCACCAGAGCAGCTGGGTGGGTGGGACAAAAAACAGTCACACAGATATACAGTAAAACAGAAGTGCAGAAACAGTTGAAAATAAGCACTTATCTTTTTCAAATATCACAGCACAGCACTGCAGCTTTGAACAGCTTGGACAAGTAAGTACAACTGGTTTAAAACACTGGCTATTTAAGGCAGAGAAACAGAAACTGACCCAATTATCCAATCAAAAATAAAAGTGTTGCAGGATTGCTTTTAACTAGATGAAACCAGACTGATTCTTTCTGCCACAAAGAAAACAGCTAGGCCTCTCCAGACAAAAGATTTCACTACAAGCTCTAAATGTCACAAACTGTAGCAGATATTCATTTCTAATAGACAAAAAAGGAGACTAAAAAAAAAACAGTTACACAGATATACAGTAAACCAGAAGTGCAGAAACAGTTGAAAATAAACACTTATCTTTTTTCCAATATCACAGCACAGCACTGCAGCTTTGAACAACTTGAGCAAATAAGTACAACTGGTTTACAACATTGGCTATTAAAGGCAGAGAAACAGAAACCAGCCCAGTTGTCCAATCAAAAATAACACCGTTTTAGCATCTGAACATTGGGAAGGAGGTTGCGAAATACATAAATTGTTATATTACAGTTAAATATGTTACAGCTGACTATCAGGTGAGGATACATTTATCTGAGGATTTCCAAGTGAGGTAAGTATATCTTCATGACATTCCAGTAGGCCTTATTTATGTAAACCTCAACACCACCTCTCACACCAAATACTTGCAAAAGATAAAAATCCGTCGCTGTACCATAAAGGGCTGTCCTCCAGGCTATAAACCAAGGTCTGTCACCAGGTTAAACGACAATAGAATGTCCAAACACTGAACAGGTCCAAGTATTGTATTTCTTGATCCAGTCACGATAAAATCACAGAGACCACAAAATAACACAAAATAACACAAAACAAAAATCAAAAATAATTTTTAATGTAATATAGGCAATTTATTCCTCAGGGGCATTAGACACTTTATTTTTTGATGAAACCATGAAATATAAAGGTTTTTGCTAGCAGCAACCTCTTCATTAGTTACAGATTTATTTAATGTGGAATTATTTAGATGACTTTTTTACTTCAGAGATTGTGCATATTTACTGATAATGGTGGACTGTAGAATTGTGCATATTTACTGATAATGGTGGACTGTAGAAGTCTGAGTAGACTTTTATGATGGAAATGTTCTGAATTGGGCAGTTTTGTCATTATTGGTGCATGCATTTTGTTTCATTGTTTACTGGAAAAATGTTCAAAACAATAGGAAGGTGTATCAAAGAGCACATGCATGTTTCATATGCAAGGGGCCTATGATTTGAAAACAGCCCAGAATTAATCTTTATCTACCACTGGTAAAATGTATTTTCTTTGAATGTGGGTTTCAATGCTGTTTCAATGAATGTGAGTGTCAAGGGCAGAGAAGTTTTAATGCTACGTTTGTTTAGCAGATGTCTTAGTGTTTGTGCTGTAAAATGCAAAATAAAACTTTCAAATGAAGTCCCAATCATCATAGAAGTAAATCTGTATGCACATTAGTGTTTATGGTAAATTGAGTGAAATAGCCAAGTAATGGATCATTGGAATGGCTGCAGGAGGAGGCTCCATTCGACCATGATTTTGTGAGGGGGAAGGGCGGCAAACTTAGACAGCCCCAGCTGAACTACACCTCCCAACTGTCCAGATTTTCAAAGAATGAATAGATTTTTGCTTCTTATTTTTGGTTTGTTCCTCATAAAATTTGTGGCAAATCATTTAGGAATTAAGTCACTAAATAATGACTCACTGAGTTTCAGACTTCATAACCAATGCATGCTAAAGTAAGACTTGTTCTGTCAACTGTCTCAGTTTATACAAGAGCAATTTTTAGTACTGTTTATATGTTCCAATATATTTGGCCATGTCCAGATTTATTGCATTAACAGGTTGAGAGGTACATGCAAATAAATTGCTTTATAGAATTAGACATAGCCAAACCTCTCAACTGTCCCTGATTTTGGCTCAAAATGTTGCTCTTCCCCTAATAATCCCTCCGCAAAATAGCAATTTTGGAAGAAAACATAGAGGGTTTACAATTAAGAAATAACTGTAATCATAGTTATAGATTACTTTTATTTCAGAAATGCACGTAGATTCTTTTATTTTGTCAGCTGCTCAAGTTAGCAGTACTAATATTAAAGTGTCCCTTCTTTGACAGGTTCCCAGCTGTACTGTGTGGCTATTTTATATTTTTACATCACATTTTTGGTCCATTTTTCATAAAATTGTGTTTTTTTTTGTCAAATTAGTGACAAATAATTAAAGACTGAAGTTAGAAAATAATGACAGACATTTGAGTTTCAGATTTCATACCATTTAGAAAATTCATACTAATGCAAGACCTATTCTATTATCTTTCTAAGTTTATAAGAGCAATATTTTTAAAAATTGTCCTTGTTTTTAGGCCTTTGTCCCACTTCTTTATATGGCTTTGTCCAGATTTCTTGCTCTGAGGTTGAGAGGTATGACAAATGTGTCAGGGTCATCACAGTCAGCCAGAGACATTTCAAATTGTGACATACTTGTTGCACCCCACTCCCCCATGTAGTGACTCTGGATGTGTCGAAGCAAGGCAAGGAGTAGTTATGCAGTGTAAATGTGCAGGGTATCCCCCCATCCAAGGTAGACGCAAGTACTAGAGTGGCTTTTCATCTGTCCTTGATTTTTGCAGAATGGTCTGGTTTCTGTCATATTTTTTGTACTATTGATTTATGCTTATTACTCAAAGTGCCTGTTGCTCTGTATTTAAGTAGCAATACTTTAATGACCATCAAGTAAGCTTGGCTGAGATTGTAAGATGCAAGTAAGCTTTAATAAGCATACTGTTAAAGAATTGCCAACATCGAAAGCCTTTCTGTTGCCATGTAGAGAATACTTAACTAATGTATAAGCCTTGGGTATTGAAATGCATATGACAGTATTTGTAATAAAGGACAGTATTACATTATTTTAAGAAGTGCATTACACTTGGAGACTTCCAGTCATCTCTGCAGGCTTAACCCGTAAACTAAACAGAATGCCAATCGTGTGGTCCATAACCTGTACAGTAATCCTTTTTAGCAATGTATCTTGAGCTTATTTCTTGTTTGCCTTTCATGTTTTACTTTGATCATGTTTTCCCCATGAAACAAGTAGATAGTTATCAGGCAGCAGGTCTTTTTTTTGGATAAGGAACATTTTTACAAGTGGGGGAATCAGAGATTTCTACTTTCAGCATGTTACTTGGTACTTTAATAAAGCTGAATATAAATTATAATTAGAATTGCAGTGCAAGAAGTGCTTTGAGTTGAGTGCTGCTTGTTTTTCTTATACTTGCTTTTGACTGGCATTCCATTAATGTAAAGTAATTTATTTTTCATGCCTCACAACCTTTGTGCTTCCATCTAGATATTAAGTAAGCTGTCATGCAGCCAATGCATTGAAATATTTTTATTCTTCTACACTTCATTTTGTCTTGATTGGACTCTCATAATGATGGTTTGGCACCCACGCAGTGTATTTAGTTAGTTTTTTTGTGGTTTTTGAGCATAGCTCCTCCCCTTTCTAGTTGGCCGCATCCCTTCCCATTGACCCCACCCATTCAGCTGTCTCCTGCATCCCCCCTTTGATTTGAAGTCACCAGCCGCCACTGCTGCCTGTGTGTGCAAGTTCATATATAATTACAAGGGACATGTTTTCAGTGTGTTTGGGCATACTTTGTTGGCACAGCAGATGAATTTCGAAAAACGGGTCCTTTAAATTTGATAATAATATTGCAGAGAACTGGAAAGTGTTTGAGCAAGAGCACAATATTTTTATACAAGCTGCATTTTCTGATAAAGATGACCATACAAAGGCATTTATTCTGCTTAATTTAGCTGGTTCAGAAGCCATAGAAAGAGAGCGTTCATTTTTGTATGCACCTGCTGTATTTGCAGGCAATGAGGAAAACCATCATATAGTGGTACTGGCTGAGTCAAGGGAAGACCCGGAGTGCTTAAAATGAGAATTTAGAGAAATCTGTAACCCCCAAACAAATATTACAATAGAAAGGCACTTATTTTATACAAAAGATCAAAAGCCTGGTGAAACTTTTGCAGCATATATAACTGACTTGAGAAACAAAGCTAACATACATATTTGGTGATTTAAGGGATGAGCTGATAAAAGACAGACGTGTGTGCTATTAAATCTTATTAAATTATTCATAGGTTCATAGGTTGGTACTAGGCTATCAGCCCTAGGGCCTATACAAGCCTAGCCATAACAATTCCCTGGCTATTTCTTCCCACACTATTTACTTCCCTGGACCCCTGTCTAGCAGTTACTGCCCTTACATATGTAGTGCAAGGTTTGCTAACAGAAAAGTCAGCAATGGAAAATTGCTTCACTTTATTGCTACTAATGTTTTTTAAATGTGTATTTCTGAGTAGGGATATTGTACAACCCGTGCATAGGTGGGAGGAGTTATGCTATTAGACATGAAAATGTTATAGCTGTCCAGATTTTTGGCAAATTGTGCCTAAATTAGCAGATTCACTATTAGATATGTAAATGAATACTAATGAGCTGTCCATTTTCTTTGACTAGGTGTGCCTACTTTTCAAAATAATTTGTCCATATTTTTGATCTCTGCAGGTTGAGAGGCATGTTTCCAGACTGCAAGTCTATTGTAACAGTTTTCTCCTCTGTTTTAGCAGTCTCCTTAGTCAGTGAACCAGTTTGTGTCATCCTGCACTCCTTACATACAAGACCATCTTTTTTTTCAGTATTCTTATCTGTTCTTATCATTTAAGCATGCTTCTTTTCCAGGCCTGCTTTCAGTTTCTGGACATCCTTAGCCAAATTCTTCCCAGCTTTCTCCTATAATTTTGTCTACATCTCTGCCATTTCTTATGCCTTTTTATAATCTGTTTCATTCTCCTGTAAGGCTCCAGTGGTACAAGTTTGGTGGATTTAGTGGGTGAACAGGATGTTGGGATATTAGAGAATTCTTTGGCAAATGGGGTAAATTTCCTATTTCCCTTCCAATCATCAAGATTTTTCTTGAAGAGTGCTAATGAGGAGCTTTGTTTGATACAGATAGGCAGTTTATTTCAGAGTATGGGAAGTCTCTGGGACAGGAATCTATCCCTCCGGCATGTTCTCCTTATTGTGGTGACGAGGTTTAGGTCCCTAGAGCATGTAGCTTGGAGGGATTGGGATTTCTTAAAGTGGAGCATGTCCACCAGCTCTGGGTTTGACATAGCTTTGTATGTTAGGCAGAGATCACCTCTGAGTAGGCGATATGCGATGGAGTAAAGCTGGAGGTTTTTTTTGACGGTCTGCATAGGGCATCTGTTTGAGGCCGGTAATCCTCTTTGTGAGGTATTTCTGCAGCCTTTCCAGTTGTTGTAGATGTCTTGTGAGGTACATACCAAAAGGGGTGTTGTACTCTATAATGGGTCTAATGAGTGATGAGTAGAGGGGAACAATGACCTCTTTTTTTCTGGATGAGAAACCTTTTGAGATGAGGTGTGCCACTTAGAAGGATTACCTGACTACCGTGGCGATGTGATTATCAAAGGAGAGACTACTGTCCACCTGTGTCCCAAGGTCTCTTATCACACTTTCGGTGTTAAGTATACTACTGCCTATGTTGTACTTCATGGGTACAGAGTTTTTACCAAAGGGGATGACAATGCACTTTTTGGCATTGAGCTTGAGGCCATGGCTTTGACAAAAGGCATCTGTCTCAGTGAGGCCCTTTTGTAGGATGTCCACATCGTTAGGAGTTTCGATTGTGGCTCCTAGTTTGCAGTCATCTGCGAACTTTGTTAGCCAAAGACCTTCTGTGTTAGCCTGTACCTTCAGAGAAGTAGATACCAAACAGGAGAGGACCCAGGACTGAACCCTGTGGTACTCCACTTGTCACTGGTCTGAAGTTGGATTTGGAGTCTGCTACTTTCACAGTGTGGGTTCTGTCAGTGAGCCAGTTGGCAACCCATCTTGTGACATAGGGATTTATACCTAGTTTAGTGAGTTTATCTATAATTCCAGAGTGGGGGATGGTGTCAAAAGCCTTGGCAAGATCTAGATAGGCTGTGTGAACCGCCTTACCCTTGTCTACGGCTTTGGTGACTGCTTCAAAGAAGTCTATCAGGTTTAGGAGACTTGATCTGCCTTTTACAAACCCGAACTGCGTGGGGTCCAGAGTTTGGAGATTACCAATGTCTTTGTTTATAAGTTCCATGATGATATGTTCCATGGCCTTGCAGACCAAGCTCATCAGGCTAATGGAGCAGTAGTTCCCGGGGTCTGTGGTGGCTCCCCCCTTGTGGAGTGGGATAACTGCTGTGTGCCATTCAGCAGGCACAAAGCCTGAGGTGAGGCTATGATTTAACATGGTACTTAGGTGGGGTGCCAGTTCGTTCTGTAGTTCATGTAGAATGCAGCCTGGGATGTTGTCTGGTCCCATGGATGCTGTGTTCTTGGCTTTGGAGAGTATAGTTTTTACCTGTGCAGCCGTGATTACAGGAACTTTGCATTCTTCCGGTATAGAGATGGGCTTTTTAGGGAGTGAGAGGGGGGTAAAGTTAGTACTGAACCTATCTTTCAGGATGTTGGCAATATCAGTTGGGTCTGTATATTTAGTGCCATTGTGCTGTAACTCAGTAGATTTGAGTGTTGCCATTGAGATTCTTGACATAGCTATAGAATGCTTTGTGGTTGTCTTTAGAATCAGTGGCAATTTTGTTTTTGTAACTAGCTTTGGAGGATTTTATCAGGGATTGCAGCTTCTTACTGAGGCTGACCAGGGAGCTCCTCCACTCATGGGATTTTACTCTCTTTTGCAACAGTTTCTTCCTTCTGTTGTACAGTTTGTTTATGGCAGGGGACCACCAGATTGGCTCCCTTTTTTTAGAGGATAGCGTCTTGGTTCTGTTTGGGATAGCATGATCCATGCACTCATGTAAGTGCTTATAAAGTGCAATTGTGTAGGATTCAGTAGTTGTAACTCTATTGTGCATCTGCTTGGGTGTCATGAAGTACCACTTCTCTTAAGAAGCATGAAGTTGGCTTTGGAGAAATTTTTTACCATGGTTTCCTTAATGAGGGGTGGGGGCAGGATGTGGATATCTAGGGTAATTAGCTTATGGTGGGATCGGACCAATGAGGCGTTGACTTCAGGTGTGGAACACCAGTCACTCGTGTTGGTAATGACTAGATCTAGGATATTGTTGCCTCTGGTGGGGGTGTGGATAAGTTGATCCAGGGCACTGGAATTTATGAATTCCAGAAAGCGTTGAGTGAAGGAGTTGGTACATGAGTAGTTTTCCCAGTTAATGGTGGGGTAGTTGAAATCGCCCATTATTAGGATGTTTGGTTGAACCCTAATATTTTCCAGTACATCAAGAAAAGAGTAGAAGAAATGTTTTCTTGTCTGTTTTATAATTCATTACTTTGGTGAAATGAAAACTTAGTACATATACATTCTGGACATTATTTTATCCCAGCATTTTCAGCAGATGTCAAATAGCTCCCAGGTAGAAACCAGGTGGAATGCAATATTATGGAAACAAAACAGTCCACAATTCTGGATTTTGTAGCTGCACATAAGAAACCATTTATCAGTTCACCTAAAGCAGTTCACAATAAAAATTTGGGGATTCCAGTAAGGTATTTGGGTAGAAAAACACTCCCAAATGCCTTTCTACCCCCAAAATGTTCACTTATCTCAATCCTGATTTAAAGGACAGCACAATGGGCCATATTTCAAAAGAGTTGCTCTTAATGTAAGCCTGCCCTGATTCCAAAAAGCTTGCTCTCAGCGTAAGTGAATTACTTCAGTGTAAGGGCTATCTTTAAACAGGCTTATACCGGGGGACAGATTCCAAAGCACCAGATCTCAGCCTGCTTTCAGTGTAAATAGTCATGGAGTACAGGCATTATCATATGTGTAGAAATGATGATTTCCATGGTGAAATTATGTCAAACTATGCCAATAGATATCCCCTGAAGTACTGGATTTGTTGGCAATATATAAAGACCTTACCCAGTTAAGGAGAGGTAGGAGGTCTCTAGTGTGTGTGTTGTGTTCTATATTTTTAGTGTGGTACTTTAAAGCATGTTCCAGCACACATGACAACTCTGCAATCTTGACAGTACTGCTGTGTTTCTGATACTTCTCCATATGTATCTCTGTTTCTCTTTTTATCCCTCCAGGCACACATTTCTAAGAGCAGACTATACACATTCTTGGTGTTGCTAGTTTTTTTTTCAGGTGTTGGTGGTACCTTAGCTGGAAAGTGTCTACCAAAAAGACAAAGATCTTGGTATTATGTTTGCTGAATGATCCCTGAATCTACTGTACAAGCTTCACTATACACTTACAGTGGTTGTATCTAGCTCCTTTCTTTTGGTAGATTAGAAAAGAGTTAAATACAGATCTGTTTTAGCTTCTGGCTGCCATCACGTCTTTTGCCGCATGATACCATTTGCTCCATATATGCAGTGGTCAGTATATACAGTTTATTTTGCTTCTGGCTTGAAGCACCATATTATTGTTTGAAGTTTAGGGCAATTTGAAACCACATAACCAATTATGTCACCAACATTAAACATTCCTCCCAGAACTGTGGTTGCATACCTCATCTGTTCCAGCTACCATTCCACAAAAATCTGCCTGACAGCTCTGCAGAAGCAGCACAAATCTGGGGCTGGAATAAAACTGGTCTATCAATACCACATAACACTTCCCAACTAAGGTGCACAACACAAGTATTACAACATCTTCCATTGCTAACCTAGCCTAGGAATAAAATCTGTTTGTGAATGCCACATAACCCTTTACAGCTAAGCAGAAATGTATCACAATACCCTCCACTGGTAGCCTTGCCCAGAAATAAATTCTGTCTGTAAATACAACATAACCCTTCCCAGCTAAAGTACCCAAGAAATGTATCACAACATCCTTCACTGATAGCCTTCTCTGGGAATAAAATCTGTATGTAAATAACCCGCAAACTACAACATAGGAGGTAATCCCCTGAAATCTGAAGAAGAAATAAGGGATCTAGGGACCCAAGTAGATAGTCAGCTTTCCTTTGATAACCATGTTGCCAAAATGGTTAGAAAATCCTTCTATGTGACCCATCTGATCACAAAAGGGTTCGCATCAAGATCTAAGGATGTAATGGTGCCCCTCAACTCTTCCCTCATCAGACCCATTATTGAGTACAATGCACCAATTGGAATGTACCTGGCTAGACATCTCCAGCAGCTGGAGAGACCACAGAGGTACCTAACCAAGAGGATTACTAGCCTCAAACAGTTGCTCTATGCAGCACGATTGAAAAAGCTAAGACTGTTCTCTGTTGCATACCGCCTTCTCAGAGGCGATCTCTGTTTAACGTACAGAGCCATGTCCAACCCAGAATTGTTGAACATGCTCCATCTTAGAAAAACAAAATCTACTCGAGCTACACGCTCTAGGGATATAAACCTCAACACAACAATGAATAGAACATGCTGGAGGGATAGATTCCCTTCGCAGGGACTTCCCTTACTATGGAACAGGGTCCCGATCTACATAAGACAGAGCCCCTCACTATCACTCTTCAAGAGGAACCTTGATGAGTGGATGGGTAACAGAAAGTTCACACCGGGGATCACTACTAGATAGGGGCCAAGGGTACTAGCTGCTAGTACAAGGGTCTAGGGAACTACTAAAGGGGCGGTGAATACCGCACAACGTGGTTGGGCTAATATATGCCTTCGGGCAGATAGCCCAGTACCAACCTATGAACCTATATAACAAGGTCCCAAGAAAGCTGATTTGGGCAATCCTCTGATGGTTCAATGTCCAAAGAACCTGCTAACCCTATTCCTACCCCTGTCCCTAGCCCTAATCCTGTCCCATATCCTTAAAAAACCCTTTCAGTAACAGTGACACTAATCTAGAAAGCTTGGAGACAAACACATGCACACCCACAAAAAAAAAAAAAACACAAAATATGCCTTCACCCTAACCCCATGCCTCCTACGTTTGCACAAACAGTCAAACCCCCTAATAACAAAATCTTCAGCCTTTCTAAAGGTTTCAGCATTACTGTCCCAAACCAATACTTATCTTACTCACAAACATTCAATACTCCTTTCTTGAAAATTTTTAACATTTCAAAGAAAATTTGTTAATTTGGTAGGAACAGTTCCCTTAAAAAAATTCATATGTATCATATCGTAAAGTGAAAGCAAAAAAGTGCTGAATTTCTGATGGTGTAGATCAATTTGTTCCAAAAGATAACGTGCAGCCAAAACATCTGCTTCATGTGGAATAGTAGTATATAATGAGCATATACCTAATATACATAAGAATATATACATTACTCAATATGCAAGTCATTCAAAAGTTGAAAAAATGTGTGGTTTTCTTAATACAGGTTCTTACAGGAGATAGAGACATTAGGCATTTTTCCAGAAATAATGAAATTGGTTCTGTTAACTTGCCTCTTCCTGAGATAATAGGTGTGCCTGGTATCACACAGGCTCTAAAACCACTGATTATTTTATTTTCTAAGGATGCTGCATATAGTACGCTTCTGTACGGAGTGTGTCAAAAAGTCATCCAACTGTTGTTTGAAAAGTAACACTGGCTCAGTTTATAACAGATGGTGAAACAGGAGATTGCTTAAATATAATAAGGCTCCCCCTCTACAATGACTCATGCCCCAAATAACCACTGCACCAGTTTTATCTGAGCTTGTTCCTGCCCTTTAAGATTGTTTTGATCAATGGAGTTTTTTTCTGCAGGGCCTAAATTATGTGTAAAAATGTTAAAATTACTACAGCTCTTACTATGACTTAAGTACACTGTTTTCAAATAAGCAGACAAAGGAATGATACAATACAGTAGTCAAAATTCTGAATCATAAAATTAAATTCACATTTACACACACACGTGTACATATGTGAGACAGAGATAAAAAAAGAGAGACTGTCTGAAACAACATTTGTAAGTTTATTAAGCATCCTTAATAAACTTACAAATGTTATTATTAAATTATATCTTTAGATGATGCTGTATGATGCTGTGAGAAAGATTGTGCTTAATGACGGTGATTTAACTTTGAATAAGGCCATTGAGATTTGTTAAATATATGAGCTTATCTGCGGTGGTGGTGCTGCGGTAGCATTGTCGCCTCATAGCAAGACGTTGTCCCGTTCGAATGTCAGCTAGAGCGTCTTCTGTGTGGAGGCATACGTGAATGGGGCGTGCCTTCGTTGAAGGTTGTGCGTCAGGGCTGGTAACCCGGTACGTAAAAATCCACTACCAATCATTAGCAGACCGGGGTTCCACTGTGGCGACCCCTAACCGGGAAAAGCCGGTAGACACAAACACAAACAAACAAATGAGCTTACAGAAAAGCACACAAATATGCTTATAAATGAGAAATGCATACTTCCAGTATTTTCTAAGGCTAATGTTAATAGCATGCAGTAAAACTAAAACTGTCTTTCGGCATTTCCTGGTTAGGGGTCGCCACAGCGGAACTCCGGTCCGCTAATGATCAGCAGTAGGTTTTTACGTGCTGGCTTGCCGGGCCTAACGCACAACCTTCAATGAAGGAACGCCCATTCACGCATGTCAACACACAGAAGACGTTCTAACTGAGAATCGAACGTGCAACGTCTAACTGTGAGGCGACAATGCTACCGCAGCACCACCACCATAGTAATGTTAACAGCATGCAGTATGTGGTTAAAAGAAACAGGCCTAAGCACATAGTAGCAGCTATGAGCCCTGCAGCAGTCAGTGGGATACCCCTACCTTTCTAGCAAATTCCAGAGTTCGCACAGTCTCAGTGAAGCACAAGGGTGAGTCAGCAAACAAGCATAAGAGTGAGGGCACATGCTCACCTTGCCTCATAGTCAACTGTCATAATTGTGGTGTCAATCATGAGTCTAAAAGAGAAAGTGCTTAGCTTTTGGTCAGCAATGCCACAGATGTAAAAAGTGGAATAATTTTCAAAGATTTTGTATATCAAAAGGGGTTCATTTCTTTATTAAAAGAGAACATTCAAAGAGACAAGTTGATCAATTAGAAAATTGTGACCCTACTTTCTATGTTGATGGTGCGTCTGTGCTTAATAAAACAGCCAATACAGTAGATATATGGGCAAAGAATGAAGTATTTTTGATCTGTTTGGATACATGGGTCTTTCATAGAGCTCAAAGTTGATACAACAGATTCAAGTGTAATGTTATGTCAGCAGAAACATTTGCTAGAGTATGTGCTGGTGAAAAGCTTGATTTGGCAAAGTGTGTGAAACGTGTTGCTTATGGTGGTGAAGAAATTCAGACTGAAGGTTCAGTAGTGCTTCCATGTTACTCTGCTGGGAACAGCTATGACGTGCAATTTCATGTGGTCAAAAGGCACTTACAGTCATTATTAGGCCTCACAGACAGTTTGAAAATGGGACTGCTTTCATTTAACAAGGAAGTCCATCATGTTAGCTTGAAAGACGCACTATTTTAATTCCACACAGCCTGTTTTCACTACCTATGCTAATCTTTTTGAAGGCGAACTACCAGTTGTGTACTCCATGAAGTTAGAGCCAGAGGTCAGTCCGTGTTGTCATGTCACCCAGGGAAGTTCCAGTAGCTAGCAGAACAGAGTCAAAGCAGAGCTAGATAAAATGTTGCATAAGGGTGTCATTTCCCCAGTTGATGAACCGAATGAATGGGTATCGTCCATGGCCCTGCTTCGTAATTTCAATACTCAATGATATGCCAAAAAAATTAGGAACAATGCAAAATATTTGTGGAGGCTGAAGAATCCAGTCTGTGAAAATACTCACAGTTGAGCTAAGTGTTGGTTACAGAGAATTGCGCCTTACAACCCTGCTCACCTCCCCAGTCCACAGCACTTGCATTTTGAGGCGGGTTTAAATTTACATACCCATGATGCAACACAGAATTCTTGGAGAATGATCAGGAAACGCAACGCTACTTAGCTTTTTCATTGGTGAGACACTATCAAGTTAAACAAAGTAAGTTATATGGACATTTTAGTGGTCTTGCTATTAACGAGCAACTAGAAGTTTAATAAACATTACTTAGTTTAGGAAGGTTATTCGAACGCTCTACACTTGTTGTTGTGTCTTATATAGCTGAGAATCATTTTTTTTTGGATTGGCATTTTAATGCCAACTTGTTGGTTTAAAACAGCCTAGTTGTAGTGCATAGGTATTTTTTAGTTTATTACATCATTGTTATCGTTTTAATGATTGCAGTAATAAAATAGTCTGTCATGAAGCAAACATTTTCTATCAATCATTAGCGGACCGGCGTTCCGCTGTGGCGATCTCTAACTGGAGAAAGCGGGAAGAAACAACTGGTAAAATGCAAGAAACACGTTTATATGATGTAAGACGAGGGTACTGAAGGTGTATATTGCCCGTTTGAATAAAACTCATTTTTCTGCTTCTTTAAACAAAGGAATATTATGGAACGTTGCTTGCCTGAGAGAAGCATTTACAAACTTAATATATATTTAAAGCTTAAACTCATGTTTCTGCTTCTTTAAACAAAGAAATAATACGGACCATTGCTTGCCTGAGAGAAGCGGTTCGAAACATAAATAATATGTATTTAAAGCTTGTCAGTGCCTTGTTACAAGTCGTTTAGTGACTATAGTGTTTGTGTATAAACTCCACTGCCAGTCATGAGCGGGCGGATGATCCGCTGTTCGGACCCCTGACCGGGTGTTTGTGTATTGCAGGGATGAAGTCATGCACAGTGTATGAGGATATGCTGAGATGTACGGATACGTTTAACCGTCGGAGGATGAGTACTATAGAAAAATAACCACACCAAAATAAGAGATAACCAGAAGGAAATATAACAATGTGGCATGCCTCTGTATAAGAAGCAACAGCTTCAGTCTAACTGGAAAGGCACAAAACAGTGGTAACCTTTTGTGAGTGGAAAACAATCTACATATTTAAATGTATACGTAACACACAAGCATGCACAAACACCCACACACACACACACACACACACGGAAACATAGCCAGGCTAGACCTTGTATTTATAACATTATCTGTTGGGTATGATAGGAACTGACTGAAACTTAAATGAATTACCTGGAGGTTCTGGTGACTTTTGTTTTTAGGAATGTCTAGCCCACTCTTTGCACTCCTGTTTTTCCACCTGTCTTGAGGAAAGTTTTGATTACACTAATCTCAGAGTGCTGCTGCTTTGGCTCTGTGCAATTTCGAAGCCTTTGCCCATATCTATCCTTCTCTTTATTGGAAGGGTATAGAGAAGGTGATGTGCAAGCAGCAACGTTTCTTCTTCATTCTCTCAACCTCTGGTATCCACTTTGTCGCTCGTCTTGTGTAATAAGAGGATAAAAAGGCTCGGGTGTTCTTTTAAGTAGTTCATTACATGCAGACACATCGGGATGGAGGACTGGAAACATAAACTTAAACTAATAAACTGACTGACTACTTCACCCACACATGCCCAAAATGGCACTGCTGCCTGTACGTGCTTTGTATTTTTATGGAGGTGCCCGCTGATTACAAAGCTTCTTTAAGGTGCAAACACACACACTGATCCACACACTTCACACCAAGTTCTGAGCTCACCGTAGCAATGGCACTGTTCTCACCTTAGACTTCAGTGATCCTTTAAGGCATGGTCAGCCTTATCATTATGTGCTGGTCTGATTCTTCAGTCTTTCTGCTGCATTCAGCACTGTTGACCAAGTGATCCACGTGGAGTGGCAGAAGAACAAGTTTTTTTGGGTACAGTTTGTGAATTATTTGCTGCTGCATCTCAAGGCACTCTCAAAAGGTGGTGTCTGGTATCAGTTTTTCCCCTGTTTGCCACTTTCTTAGAGGAGCCATATAAGTGTCTGTATTGGGTCTAGTACTTCTCACCATCTCCAGTCTTTCAAATGGAAATCTAGCTTGGTGGAAAGGCTTGCATTAACACCACTTCACTGAAGGTAAATTGAATGAACACCTTCTTTCCAAAGAGCACATGGACTACTTGTACAAAAAAAAAAAATGGAAAGATCTGACTTGCTGGTGCTTGCCTGCTCATCGATGAAATATAAACTAGTGATGTGTAACTGGATGCAATAGTTCTCAGTGATGTCAGTACTTACTCCCTGGTGATGTTTCCAGCTGTTTCACTGTGGCACTAACAGCGCTATTGACGCCAAAGGTTTTCTCACATTTATTGCTTGTGTTTATTTTCCCATTAATATGCAGTAATGGATGCAGTATATATAAAGTATCTGCTTATTCATGTGGAATACAGACCTACTGAATTACAAAGTAACAAACACAGGCTCCTACTAGAGTATCTGAAAATCGCAAGGAAGTTCCTAAAAGAGGCAACTTTAAGGCATTTTTTGCAGGGTGTGGGGGTCTGCACCCACATTTATCATTCAATGTGTTTTCCATCTCTAACTGTGCACTACTTCCAAGGTCATGCCAACCCAATGAAAAGGAAAATATGTTTCTTTTATTTTTCTGAGTTGGTTTGACCTCAGGTGTAGTCTACTTAGAGACCGATGCTGTGGGATAGACTCTGAACATTGGGAAGGGGGTTGGAAAAAACATAAGCTGTTAATTAAAGTTAAGTATGTCACCGCTGGCTACCGGGTGGGGATAAATTTATCTGAGATTTTCCAAGTGAGATAAGTATGTCTTCATGACATTCCAGTAGATCTTATTTATCTAAAGAGATATGGAGGGGGCATAATTGTCACATAGGAATGCATGGGCTTTAATACTTGTAAAAGTTCTGATTTTATTTTTTAATAGATATTTCTGCAGTTAACCAGATTAACTAGATGGTGTGTTGAAATGTTGGAGAGTGGAGAGCTATGGACCTTTTCTTGGACTTCGGTAAACAGAGTCAGAGCCAGTCCATCCAAGATTGTTACAATGACTTTCATGCACCATAATTTACACCATATCGCTTGGACTATTCCTTACTAAAATCCCCATTTTACACAAAGGGGTCATAGAATGGAGTATGTGGCCAAGATGCATTATCTTTGGGCCATCATTAATGTTTTGCTGTGATTTCTAGGGCAGGTGTTGTAGATCTGTGTGTGTATTGTACCTAGTCAGCCACTGTAGCTAGATAGCACATGCATATAAGTTACTGAGCATGTGCAAGATCAGTGTCATTTTGTATAGTCAGTCAAGAGTGAATGCAAGCATGAATGGAGATGCACATGCAAGTGTGTTTGAAGTAACAAGTCAGTTAGTTAGCTTATGAAGTTCAAAGTATATGTTCCAGTCATACTTCTCAACCTCTTAGAGCAAGACATTTGGACAAAGCCATATATAAAAGTGGGATAAAGGCCCAAAACTAGGGACGATTTTTAAATACTGCTCTTACAAACTTATGAAGTTGATAGAATAACAAGTTTTGCATTGGCGTGAATTTTCTGAAAATATCAAGTCTGAAACTTAAATGTCTGTCATTATTTTCTAACTTAAATCTTTAATGATTTGCCACTTTTTTACCAGAAAAACACAAATTTATGAATAACGGACCAAAAATATGAGGCAAAAATCTGGACATTCTGTGAAAATCTGTACAGTTGTGAGGTATGGTTCCAGTTACAGCTCCTGGTGTGTTTATGTATAATAAATGAGTTGAACACATATCCAGCCTCAGTGTTTCATTTAATACACGCCACATGCAACATGGTGGCAGAATGGGAACCAAAGATGAAGCTGTTTACAAACCATGAGACACACAGAAGTGGAGAAATATACAGCAGCCAGGTCACAAACAGGTCAGCGGTTATTCAGAGGTACTTAAACTCATTTAAATTATTTTTCAGTTGCTAAATAAGTGACAAAGCATTCAAAAAAGTTTGAAACAATTACTAAGCTAAACAAAATGTACAAAATAGCGACATACTGATAAAAGCATTCAAAATAATTACTGAAATGCCTGAAATAATTTCTGAAGTGTTTATACCATACGAAAAAGCTAAAACAGCCAAATGTTTTCACAATGTACTACATTTTTCACATTAACTAAAACTTTTTGAAGTATACAAAGTGTCTGCAATGTTCACAGTGTTTGCATTGTTGAAGTGAAGCCTTTTCAGAGGGATTATTGTGCAACTGAGCATAATTACAAGTACTTGGTCTATGCTTATATTTAAATACATTTTGTTGTTATGGTAGAGGGATTTTGCAGACCTGGACTGCTGGTATTTGGTAATAATTTTGCTGAGAATTGGCAAGTGTTTGAGTAAGAATATAATCTTTTCCTACAGCCTGCATTTTCTGATAAAGGCACACATACGAAGGCATTCATACTTCTTAATTTAGCTGGCTTGAAAGCCATTGAGATGGAACATTTATTTGTGTATGCACCTGCGTTGTATGCAGGGGAGGGGGAGAACCGCCATATTGTGATATAGGCTGAAATGTGGGAAGACCCTGAATGCTTAAAACATAAATTTAGAGAAATGTGTCACCCTCAAATGAATATTACAATGGAAAGGCACATATTTTACACAAAAAAATCAAAAGGCTGGTGAAACTATAGTAGCATATATTACCGAGTTAAGAAATAAAGCAAAAATGTACAGATATGGTGATTTATGAGATGAGTTGATAAAAGACAGGCTTATGTGCAGTGTTAATAATGTTGCAGTGAGTAAGATATTGCTTTGAGATAGTGATTTAACGTTGAGCAAAATCATTGAGATTTGTCAAATATATGACCTTACAGAAAAGCACATGAATATGCTTAGAAATGAGAAAAGCATACATGCAATATCTGTCAGTATGAATGTTGATAGTTTGCAACATAAAAATAAGATGAAAAAGAAATATAAACCAAAGCATGTGCCAAACAACCTTGTTGTTAACTGTCGCAATTGTGGAGGCAGTCATGAACCTAAATGAGAAAAGTGTTTAGCTTTTGGTCAGCAATGTCACAAATGTAAAAAGTGGAATAATTTCAAAAGGCTTTGCAAGTCTAAACTGGCCCATACTATTTACAGAGAGCATCTGAAGAAACAAGTAGATCAGATCGAGAGCTGTGAGCAAACTTTCTATGTTGATTGTGTCTCTGTGATCGATGAAACAGTTAACACAGTAGATTAGCAGCTGGCAGCAAAGACTGAAATATTTTATACTGTACATATTAATGGGAAACCTGTAGAGCTTAAAGTAACCACTGGGTCCAAGTGCAATGTTATATCAGCACAAATGTTTGCCAAAGTAAAAGCTGGTCAGACACTTGATTCAACAAAGTGTGCAGAACTAGTTGCTTATGATGGTGAATAAATTAAAACTGATGGCACATTAGTTCTCATATGCCATTCTGCTGGGAACAGCTATGACTTTTAATTTCATGTAGTCAAAGACACATGCAGTCACCATTAGGCCTCAAAGACAGTTTGAGAATGGAACTGATTTCATTTAATAAAGAAGTCCACGATATAAGTCTGAACAACAACCAGGATAGTTTTACACAGAATACTTTGTGAATATGTTGATATTTTCAAAGACAAATTTGGCAAACTTCCAGTCACATATTCCATGAAGTTAAATCACAAAGTAAGCCCAGTTGTCTGACCAGCAAGGAAGGTCCCGGTAGCAATGGGGAGCAAAGTGAAAGGTGGACTTGAGAAAATGGGGAATTTAGGTGTCCTTACTCCAGTAAAAGAACCGACTGAATGAGTATCATCCATGGTCATAGCTCATAAGAAAAGTTCAGATGATATTTGAACATGTATTAATCCGAGAGCTTTAAATAAATCACTTAAATGTCCTCATCATCCAATGTGTACAATAGAAGAAGTAGCTGCTGTCATGCCAAATGCCACTGTTTGTCTGTATTAGATGCAAAAAATTCCTTTTGGCAAATTTTGCTGGCTCACACATCTTTGTTAACCACTTTCAGTACACCATTTGGTAGATACAGATTTGAGAATGCCATTTGGAATCAGTTCTGCCACTGAAGTATTTCACTGTGGAATGGAGCAAATTTTATCTGGTTATCCATGTGCTGTCATAGTAGATGACATTGTTGTAGGGGCAGTTGGGAAGACGAACATGACAGAAAACTGAAGAAAGTTCTAGACTATGCACGTGAAGTCAGACTTAAACTGAATCTGCAGAAAGGCAAATTTAAACTGAAAGAAGTTACTTATATGAGTCATTTGTTTGCCAGTTCTGTCTTACAACCAGATCTGTCTAACCAAGCAGTAATTCTTGAGATGTCAGTTCCAGTAAATGTCACATCATTACAATGTTTTCTTGGTATGGTGAACTATTTAGGAAAGTTCATCACAGATGAGTAAGGTTCCAGCACTGTTACATAAGTTGACACACAAAAATGTAAACTGGTCCTGGTTGGAACAAGACCAACAAGCATTTGACGTTCTGAAACAGAAAATTACCAGTCCATGCACACTGACATTTTATGATGTTCACAGACCTGTAACTCTTTTGTGTGATGCTTCAAAGTATGGTCTTGGTGCAGCATGTCTTCAAGAAGGCATACCAGTAGCTTATGCATTCAGAACTTTAACCCAAACTGAAATGCAGTATGCACAAATACAGATAGAGCTTTTGGCAGTAGTGCTCACATGTTTGAAGTTCAATGACTATATTTATGGGAAACCTATTCAAATAGAGACTGATCACCCACCTCTAGTGACAATTCTGAACAAAAAACAATGCATACAGCTCCATCACACTTACAACACATGATGTTAAAATTGCAAAAGTGCAATTTCAATATTGTCTATACAAAAGGCAATTTTTTACACCTCGCTGATGCTTTGTCAAGAGCGCCCAGACAAACAACAGAACAATATTAGAATGAAAATGTAGACTTTGAAGTCATGGAAGTCAGAAAATTTTCCTCATCGCAGTTTGATGAACTCAGACATCACACAGCTTCATACCCAAATTCTCCAGAAGCTGAAAATGTTATCAGTCAGGGATGACCAGCGAGACAAACTAGTTTACCACTTGACGTACATAAATATTTTCCGTAGATAGATGAGTTAATGATGGAAGATGGAATCATCATGAAAGGTTCTAAAGAGGTAATTCTTATAGGATTACAACAGGAATATATCAAGCTTTTGCATTGTGGTCACCCGGGTACTGATTCATCCAAAATAATACAACAGGCATAGTATTTTGGCCATCTGTGGCATTAGATATAGAGAAGGAAACTCTAGCATGTTCAATTTGCAACAGCACTAAATTGCACCTACAAAACTAACCACTTTAGCTAAACCAAATTCCTGAATTACCATAGTTGATGGGCGCTACTAATATTTTCAAATGGAATGGTCAGAATCATATGAAGTTCTATTTGGGAACTTAAAGAACCTGAGACCTTTAGGGACACCTTTATTTGAAATGCAGGCTTTGAGATAATGATTATCAAACTCAATGTTTTTAAAAAGCAGAAGGTTTTTTTGTCTAATTTAAAAATGAATGGCCTACACTCTGTTATAAAATGTCTATGTCCCTGTTCTTCATTTACCCATCTGTCATGAATTAAGTTAGAATTCAGTGGCAAAAAATAGGTTAGCTTGTTCATCCTTGTGAAGTAACTGCATTAATTCATGAGCGATTTAAAGTAGGATTTGAAGCTGTAGTAATAACCATTTCACTAGCAACAGAGTTAAATGCCTGTTGAAGGTGGGAAACATTATGAGTGACATTAAAAACTTTCTCTACAGTTGCTGAATTGTGTACTTGTTGAAGGCGGGAAACAGAGGGGTCAACCGTTGGAACAGCCGTTGAATCAGTAGTAATACCAGCATTTGAAAAATCCACTCTCGGACATACATGAACTGAATCATTGCAGTTGACTGCATCATTACAACTAACTGAAATCAAAAGCTGCTTCTCTAAATTAGATGTGGCCAAAATGTTGTTATTAACTTGTATTCCATCAGTACTAGTAGAATTGCAGCCAACAGAAGTATAGACACAGTCATTGCTAATCATTTCAGAACATTTACAACGGTCACTAACGGATTTCTCAGAACATTTATCTGGACCCCTGTCCAACCTAGAGGCTGTGGTGTGCATAATGTCAAAGAAAAGCAATATACATGCTGTTTCCAGTCCGACTTGCAGGTGGAGCTGTTCCCTGACTCAGGCAAAACCAAAGTAACATACTATTCCAGTCTGACCAACAGGTGGAGCTGTGCATAAAATTAACAAAAGCTAAATACCTGCTATTTCTAGCCTGACTTGCAGGTGACGCTGTCCCTCACAAGTCAAAAACAAATAATTATTGCAGTGTAAACTACAGGCGGAGATGTGCGTAAAGTCATGTTTCGCTAGACGTTTTTTCCCAAATTCAATACAAAGCTTTCAATAATGACAAAGAGACAACATTTTTTATTCTTTAAGTAAAATATTGACCCTCTATTATTAGCTAGAAAACACACGCGCACACACACACGCACACACACCCACACGCACGCACGCGCGCGGGTTCGCAGACGTCACTAATTAATGACATTCTTTTGGGTTTCAGACTTCAAATCCTGCAGAAAATGTATGATAACACAAACCCTGTTACTCTAGCAACTCTCTAAGTTTATAAAATCAATATTTAACTTCTGTCCCTATTTTTGGGCCTTTGTTCCCCCTTTTCTTCAGGCTTTGTCCAGACTTCTTGCACTAAGAGGCTGAGAGGTATTTGTCCCTAAAGTAAACAATCGTCAAAGTAACAACACTCAAAATAAAAGAATTTATAGCGCTTGTATCGATAAAATAAGCATATACATGTAATCTGCCAGTGAAAACGGATGTTTATTTATGCACTTCAGGTGGTTGCTCTGTATTCAGTATACATAACCAAAATATAAAACACAGTTTCCCTTTCAGCAATGATTTCAAAACATAGGTTATTTAAGCAATAACCCACATCTGGGTACAGGTAATGCTGGATTTACCCACGGTTGGTGTGGTTTGGTCACGAGGGCGAAGCCCGAGTGGCCAAACAAAGACAACTGTGGGTAAATCCAGCATTACCCACTCCCAGAAGTGAGTTATTGCTATTATACAATGACATTATTGTATAATACCTCTGTGCTGCCCTTCCACAGCTGTCCGGTATTCTGCAGCAGTTCTGATGTACTGCGCATGCGTATGCTTACGCAGTACATCAGAGCTGTGTGTGGAAGCAACGGAGAAAGGAAAATGTCTGTTTCTTTTTAAAAGATGTCTCGCTATGTTTAGAAGAGTTTAACATAGCGAGATAGCTTTAAAAAAAAACAATGGAGATCTTCCTTTCTCCGTTGCTTTTTTAAAAGATGTCTCACTATGTTAAACGAGTTATCATTTGCTCATCCTTGCAAAAATAAACACAATGCTTAAGAATAGTTTAAAACATTACAAAATCAAAAATAAATCAAATAGTTCCAATCCTCTTGTGCATAGTTCTCTCTTTTTTAATTTCTCCATGTCTTTTGGGTTTCCTTGTACCATGAGGGGAATGGACCCCATTCCTAATTCAAAGTATGAATAAAATTCATGAAATCAGTATTGTTTAAATTTTTGATGTTAGCCAGAAATGCTTTTTGCAGCATCTGCGATGCGCCCAGCATAGCTCTCAACTGACCAAATTTATACAGAACGTCGAGATTTTTGCCTCAAAACTTTGGTCTGTTAATCACCAGGTTAATCTAAGGAATGAAATCAGTAAATAACGACATACATTTGAGTGTCAGACTTAATTTGTTGGTTTATGGCAAATCACTGGGTTGATCGAAGAAACAAAATCACTAAATAATTACATACATCTGATTGTCAGACTTAAAATCCTTTAGAAAATGCATTTTAACACAAACCCTATTATTCTAGCTACTTTGTAAGTTTATAAGAGTAATATTTAAAATCTGTCCCTATTTTTGGACCTTTGTCCCCCAGTATGTCAGGCTTTTGTCCAGATTTATTGGGCTAAGAGGTTGAGAGGTAGGGTGCCCAGTACTGACTCCTTCTGCAATTCGTATGGGGTTACATGTATCGGTAGCATATCTCAGTACGATTGTAAATTCTTTTGTTTAAGACCCATTGCTCCTACTACTACTAAGCATGAAGCATCCTTCTTGTTTTCCTGTCCAACTGATCCTTTTGGGGTTAGTCAGTCACTCCAAAACTGTAAGTTAGGACAGGAAGAGTAAATTTGTTTATAGCTTGGACTTTGTTCCTAGATGTCAATGTTTTTTTCAGTATTAGTTTTAGTTTTCTAAAATATTCCTTACTAAGTTTTATTTGCACTTGTTCATATTTTATTGTTGACCCTTCACCAGTCCCAAATATTTATACACGCCCTCATGCTCAAGTTCTTTTATATCACATTCCTGTCCCAGGCTGATGTTTTCTTGGTGTTGCAGCTTTCCTGCTTTAAAAGTTGCTTTTGCAGGTTTGTCAAGCCCAAATGACATTCTTATATCATCTGAAAAAGTTTTGACCAACTGCTGACCACTTGCAGTTGAGCTTTCAGTTCCCCATCTGATGAGATATACAGCTTTAAATCATCTACAAAAAGAAGATGAGAAGTCTTTACACGTTGTTGTTTTCTGGGAGCCAAATAGTAGCCATGACCTAATCTGTTAAGTAGTAAGATTAATGGGTTAAAGGCAAGGCAAAAGAGCAGTGGTGACAGAGACTCACCCTGGATTATCCCCCTTTGGATTTTTATCTTTGGAATAATAAATTGTCCTTTATCATGGCTTAACTGCAAAGTAGTTTGCCACTGTTTCATGGTTGCTGTAATATAAGTGATCATTGTAGGGTGTGTTTTATATGATTTTAAGCAGTATGCTGTCAAATACTTTTTTGTAGTCTCTCCATACTATACTTAGAGTCTACCCCTTTTTACAGTTCTCCATTATGACTTTATTTAAATAAAAATTGATCCTTTGTTCCATATGACTTTCTTTTGTTATCTTTTTGTTCTATTGCCATGATTCAGTTTTCTTCTAAATGACTATATAAACCCTGCTGGCATCATTTCCAGTTTATACATCGTTGAAAGGCAAATTATTGGTCACTCTTAAATGGGGGTATTGTTTTTCCTGTTGTTAACCAGGTCTGTGTCTGTTCTGGGTATGCAGATAAATAGTTCTTACTCATGGCAAAATCTTCACGTAAAGATGTTAATACTTTAGCCTCAAGTTAGGTACTGCATCTGGGCCTGGGATTTTCCAATTACGAGCTTGTCTTAAAGTGGTTTCAGTCTCCCTGGCCGTTAGTTCTTCCCATTTCATATTCCGTACATTTTACCTGCTTTTTCTTTCTTTTACTTCTTCCATCCATTCAGCATCTTTGCTGTGTTCCACAGGGTCTTCATAAATATTTCTCTATTTCTTCTTTTTTTGGTGGTGTTTCAATTCATTTTGCCTTGTTTCCAAGTTCTCTATAAAACTTTTTGGGTCATCAATAAATTGCTTATTTTGTAGTTTATTTTGTATTTATCTGTATATGTTCTAAGTTTTCTGCCTGTGCAGATATTTTGAGTTTATTATGTGCGATAGTGCATGACAGATCCTGATCTGTTCTGCATTGCTTTTATCACGTCTATCTTTCCAGTGGCGGCTTGTGACTTCAAATTAAAGGGGGGCTGCAGGAGCTGAATGGATTGGGCCAATGGGAAGGGGTGTGACCAACTAGAAAGGGGTAGAGCTATGCTCAAAACCACAACTGGAACTTTAATTAAATACGCTGCCCTGGGTGCCAAACCGTAATTACAAGAGTCCAATCAAGACAAAATTAAGTGTAGAAGAAAAATATTTCAGTTCATTGGCTACATGATAGCTTACTTAATATTTAGATGGAAACAAAAAAGTTGTGAGGCATGATAAAATAAATTACTTTTTAAATGCATTACTGGAATACCAGTCAAAATCAAGTATAAAAAAACAAGCTTCTCCTTGCACTGCAGTTCTAATTATATTTTATATTCAGCTTTATAAAAGTACCAAGTAACATGCTGAAAGTAGCAATATTTGTGATACCCCCACTTGTAAAAATATTTCTAATCCAAAAAAGACCTGCTGCCTGACAACAGCTATTTACTTGCTTCATGGGGAAAACATGATGAAAGTAAAAAATGAACAGCAAACAAGAAACAAGCTCAAGATAAATTGCTTAAAGGATTACTGCACAGGTTATGGACCACATATGATAGATTGGCATTCTGTTTAGTTTATGGGTAAAGCCTGCAAAGATGACTGCAAGTCTCCAACAGAAGATGACTGCAAATCACCAACAGAAGATGACTGCAAATCTCCAACAAATGTAATGAGCTTCTGAAAATACTGTAATCCTGTCCTTTATTACAAATACTGTCATATGCATTTCAATACCTACGGCTTGTAAATTATCTAGTTATGTAAATATTCTCTGCATGGCAACAACAAAAAGGCTTTCAGTGTTGGTAATTATTTAACAGTATGCTTATTAAAGGTTACTTGAATCTTACAATCTCATACAAGCTTACCTGATGATCATCAAAGCATTGCTACTTAAACACAGAGCAACAGGGCACTACGACAGCATGCATTTTCTGAATAATAAGAAGCATAAATCAACAGTATAAAAATATGACAGAAAACCAGAACATTCTGCAAAATCAAGGACAGATGAAAAGCCACTGTTGACTGTTGTACTTGTGTCTACCTTGAATGGGGGAACACTGCACACTTACACTGCATAACTGCTCCTTGCCTAGCTTGGACATGTCCAGAGCCACTACATGGGGGAGAGGGGTGCAACAAGTATGTCACAATTTGAAATGTCTCTGGCTGATGGTTATGGCTGTGACACTCATACCTCTGAACCTCAGAGCAAGAAATCTGGACAAAGACATACACAGAAGTGGGACAAAGGACAAAAATAAGGACATTTTATTTAAATACCCCTCTTATAAACATAGAAAGATAATAGAATAGTAGTAGGACTTGCATTAGTATGAATTTTCTGAAGGGTATGAAATCTGAAACTCAAATGTCTATCATTATTGTCGAATGTCAATCTCTAATGATTTGCCACTAATTTGCCAGAAAAAACAAAATGTTATGAAAAGTGGACCAAAAATGTGATGCAAACATATAAAATTACCACATAATACAGCTGGGAACCTGTCAAAGAAGGAACACTTTTTAATATTAGTACTGTTAACTTGAGCAGCTGACAAAATAAGAGAATCTACATGCATTTCTGAAATAAATGTAATCTATAATTCTGATCATTACAGTTATTTAGAGGACCCCTTACTATTTGAAACCCTTTCCCTAAAAGATCCCTCCCACATTGACCTAAACACAACAGGACGCAACCTCAATAAAATAAAAAAAAAAATGAATGCCAACTGCACCATGAAACATATTGACTTCACATCTCAAAGACTCCCACATGCATGTAATACATTTCCTTTTTCAATTAAACAACCCATCAGTCCATTCTTTCCATAAAGAACTGGATAACTACACTGGCAGCTACAAGTTCTAACATAGGATACAGTTCAAGCTCCTCAACAGCCAATAGACCTTAAGCTTTAACCTGTGAGAAATGTTAGTGCATCTGCGTCTCAGTCAGATTTGATCCATGGAAAGAAATGCAGTCACTGAAGACTGCTTCATACCTCACAACACATCTTAGAGCACAATGAAATGCAATGGTAAGCCTACCCTGTTCTTCATCATTGCTTAGTTGTAACATTGTAGAAGGAGTCAGAGAGCCCAAAAGCTAATGTAGCCTACAGATGGTAGTCAGTGTCCACACTTGTCTAGTTCTTTTGGAGGTGCACTAATTTCTTCTGGAGATGCACTAATTTACAAAAGATCAGTATTCATCTCACTTTTATGGTTTGAAGATGCCAACAACAGCAAGATAATACTGTGCCATGTGAAAGGGAACAACAGCAAGAAGAAATAGCAGTTTCTGGGTTCAAGCTGCACTTTTTCACTGACATCACAGTGTGCAAGATAAGATACAGGACTGTGCTTACATGTGTTTGTTGTGCCCGAGAGGAGTGCAAGCAAATGTCAATGGCCCCAAGTTCCCAACTTTCAATTGACCAGGGTTTTTTTGTCTCTTTAAAAAAAAAAAAAACATTCATTTGTGTTCATTTATCTCTATTAATTTGGAACAGGACTCTGGGACTCTGGAACTATCAGTAATCTGAGAATGTGACAGTAGCATTTGAATGAACATGAATGTAAGTCGCTAGGGAGAATGCTTCTTTCCTATAAATATCTGGTTTTGTGGCAGGTGTGTGTGTGTGTGTGTGTGTGTGTGTGTGTGTGTGTGTGTGTGTGTGTGTGTGTGTGTGAGTTAAAATTCTGCATCTTTGGTGTCAAAATGCCTTGGGCATTTTATTTTACCATAATTTTAAAATGCATATGCCTTTAATTCCTTTTTCACAGACACCATTAATTCATTAGCAAGTCAACTTACTATAGACAAATCTTACCCCCCCCACCTGTATACCTGCTAATCTCCCCATATTTCAACTACAACCTATCTCTACCTCCTATATCATAAAACTCATCCAAAAACTCAAACCCTGTACCCCATCTGCAGACCAGTTACCATCTGAATACCTACAAAAAGCAGCAGAAGCAGTAGCTTATCCTATATCTCTCCTTATAAACAGAACCATCAATGAAGGAACCATCCCTGCTATCTGGAAAATTTCCCACATAATCCCATTACATAAAGGAGGCAGCTCAAATGAGTATTCTAACTAGAGACCTATAGCACTCCTATCACCCTTAGCAAAAATTATGGAGAAATGTATTCATCATCAGCTAATGCACCACTTAACTCAATATAACTTACTAGCCAACTGCCAACATGGCTTTAGGCCATTTCATAGCACTACCACAGCTCTCCTATCTTTTACCGAGTGTATCAATAGAAACTGCAGTAATAGTATCCTATCATCTGCACTCTTCATAGACCTGTCAAAAGCCTTTGACATGGTAAACCACCATATGCTCTTAAAAACCCTTGAATCTCTCTCTCTAGATACCAAAGCTGTTCAATGGTTTACTTCCTACCTTAGTAAAAGGCAACAGGCTGTTCTCTGGGAAAATACACTTTCATCCTTTTTGCCAGTCTCTCTTGGAGTAGCACAAGGTTCCATCCTAGGTCCTCTCCTTTTCTCTTTATTCATAAATGACTTACATGTAGCAATACCTCAAGCTACATGTATTCAATATGCAGACGACTCAACACTCATATGCTCTGCAAATACCTCCTCTGAACTACAAACCCTAACACAGAACATATTTAGCACAGTTTAGGCATGGTTCTTGAAACGCTGCCTACTTTTGAATGCCAATAAAACCAAACTCCTGCTTTTTAGACCTAATAGTAAGTCCCCCCCTCTTAGACTTCACTATTACTTCCAATAATGGTACACATATAGTCCCTGACTCTACCACTAAGCTGTTAGGTATTATAATTGACAATAACCTCACCTTTGATAACCACATTAATAATACTATTAAAACCATAAATAGAAAACTTGGCTCCTTATATAGAATTAAAACCTTTCTAACTCCACAGACCAAAATTACACTCGCTCACTCTCATCTTATTTCTACTCTTCTTTATGCCTCACCCATATACACTAACTTAAAGAAAAATAACCTCACTAAACTAGCAAATGCATACAATAGCATTGCCAGATTTGCTACTGGAAACCCATTTAGAACTCACCACTGCCAGAATCTACTACAACTAAACTGGCTAGAACTGAAAAATACACTATTACTCTCCCAACTTACCTTTGTTCACACGATATTTCACCAACCAAAAAATACCCCTATACTTTCTTACCTTATTTCTCCCTATTCTAATCTAAATTCACTACGCTCCTCTAATAAACTTCTTGTGAAGCTAACTAAGACCAATAGCATTGCAGGTGATTCACTATTCTCCAACACCATAGGTAAATACTGGAATCTTCTACCTACCACTCTAACTTTTACATCATCACCCTTCCTCTTTAAACAAAAGCTCAAGCAACACCTAAAAACACTCTGGCTATGCCCATGCATCAATCCCGACTAATCTTATACAACCTCTCTTACCTCTGTTCACTCACTCCCTTCAGAAGACTATCTCAAAAACACCTTTGTTAATTAGCCACTGATACAAATTAATTTAGAACGTTGTATGGTTTATAATTGCTTATGCAATTTATACTCTTTATGAAGGTATTACTAAAGTATAACTCCCCTATTATTATACTGTAAATAAAAGTAAATCTCCTTCCTAGTATACATTTTCTACTAGTATATTTTAGATTGTACCTTATTTCTGTTAGTATTCTTACTAACTACCTGCTTTTTCTTATGTAATGGCTTGTTTGTATTAACTTTAATGTGGAGCATTTCTCCCCGGGCCTCTGCTGAAAATGGAAATATATCCAGTTGGACTAGCCCGGTAAACAAATGTAAAATAAATAAAATAAATAAATAAAATAAAATATGTACCTTAAAATATTATTTCACTGACATTTGATAAAATGTACCTTCATCATGGAATATATATGTATACTTGGAAGCTGTTTACTAGGCGCACACATTTTAATTTAATTATATGTCCCTCTCTGACATTTTGGTTTCAAAATGCCTATGGGAAATTATGCCATAACCTTTTTTGTACATTTGTCTTAGAACATTAGTATACTGGCAATATACGTGTCTGCATCAGTATGTCGAAAAACTGAGAGATAATTTTGTCATCTCATCATATTGAATGCATTACTAATGCCTCTGCACCACTCTGAAGGGTTAGGATTAATTTTCTGCTTGTTCTCTCCCAAAATAGCCTGATGGAGGCTATCACAAT
The DNA here is from genome assembly GCF_019279795.1 of Protopterus annectens. NCBI lineage: Eukaryota > Metazoa > Chordata > Ceratodontiformes > Protopteridae > Protopterus > Protopterus annectens. Next base: position 1,785,752,318 of record NC_056744.1, on the reverse strand, counting down.
ATACTCTGTGACCCCATAATATGCCATTTTTGTATTCCTTTTGATTCAGGCTGTTCTGTTATTTACTTAGAATGGAGTACTCTAAATTTATATTTATTTAAGATGTTCTAGAATGTATTTGTTCATTTTTGTGGTTAGCTTCATTTGATTTATATTCTTTATGAACTTCTAAACACTCACACAGGCCCTTTTTTATTTCAGCTACAACGTGACTTAAATAAGAAGTCTTTTGTGAAATAAACATTTCTTAAGCTAAAGTTCACTTGCTATAGCAGGCAATGTCATGATGATTCCTTTCTTTTTTGGCAGCAGATGCCTGCTTAGCTGTGACAACAGAGTTGGTTTGTGACCAATGAACAATGGATTTTATGTTGTTTTATGTAGTAAAGATATCAGTAGCTGTGAAACCCCAGAAACTCAAAAGGGCTATGAATAAGTTTGAGGGAAAGATAACAGGGCTATATACTTCTTGCAAAGTGGGTTTCCTTGGCCAGATGTAAATATAATGGACAATAAGATGTAGAAGCCAGGGAGACCAATTAACAAGGAAGTGGTTTTGTTATTTCATTCAAGTCCAAAATGATGTGCCTTGAGGAATACCAATGCATGCCATACAAAGGGCGGAACAGCTAGGCTCTGCTCAAAATATATGTTGCAGTGTAAGAAATATTGTGTGTGTATTAAAGTATGAGTTTAGGGTGTAGCAGTTTCATCTACTTTGATTACTTCATAGCAGGTGAGGCACTTTAGCTGCACAGCATTTCTAAGGGGTTCTGAATGCAAGGTCTAAATAAATGCATTTATATGGGGATGCCGTTTATGAGGAATGCACATTTTAATTTAACTGTTTTTCTTTCATATTATATATCAGTTTCATACCTGAAATGCAGTCCCGCGTAGCTAAACTTCCTAACTTTTGTTCATTTCAGTTCCCTAAATGAGTCCATCTGCAGCACTGATGGAGTCCATCTGCAGTCCCACGCAACTAAACTAAATGTCCTGTGACTCTGCAGTCCACACAGCTAAACTAAACTTCTTGAGGAAGGTTTCTTCGCAAGACCAAGCTCCAGCCTGCAGATGTTGCAGTCCGGAAGTCTTCTGTTGCATGCAGTCATCACCGCATAGACTTCTGGGCTGCAGGGCAGAGATGGCCTTTCCTCCTATCTGGACTGCTGACAAAGCAGTCTGAAGTTCCCAAGCAGTGCAATCCTGCATGTGCGGAGTTCTGGGACTCACAATTTTTTTTTTATTATTTTGTTTTTTTTTTGTCTTTCCACAGTTGGGGAGGGCTACAATCCTGCAGTCCTATAGCATGAGCCGCCCCTGTAGCTTTCTGATTTTTTTTGTTGATCTGTTCCCTCTTCTATACTCTTCTAACAGTGACACTTCTTAATTGCTTTATAGTTTTCTCTATTCGATACATCCATGATGGCATTTGATTTCTCCCCTTCCTTTACTGCCCTGTGTTTTTGTGGTAAAACTTTATCTGTTATTAAGTTAGCTGCGCAGTAAAATATCCTATTTACTTCTGTTATATTGCATTAATCTGTATGAACAGTCCTAATTAGTGTGTTCATTTATTTTATCAAACTTCTAACTTTTGCGGTTTTATTGACTTTCTGTAGTCTGTTTCTTTCATTGATCTTAATATGTCTGTCCATCTCTATTAAATCAAGCAGGCTTGTTGGCTGTTGGTGAAGCACCCTCCAAGAGGAAAAATCGCTGAGAGAAGAAGGGAGCCACTTTTGAGGTTTTAAGTATTTTTTCTCTGTTTATTTGCTAAGTTTTTCTGCATAGCTGCCTAGCTTGAGCATTTTCTGGCTTGTTAAACTTGATTTCTGTATTAGTAGCTGTATTTAGAGCACAACCAAAAGCTGTTTGCTGAATTTCCTGTTTGCACTTAATTTTAAATCGTTTTTTTCTTAAAACTTGCATATTTTCTGTCCTTGACCTAGCACTCTTGTGTGGGGTCATTTACTGCACTGTTATAACTTGATATTACTTGTGAACCTCTGCTATCTCTGTAAAAAAACAAAAACAAAAAAAATCTTGCTTTTTTCCCACTTTTCTGAGAGTTAAAAAAGTTCAGTTACAGGCTTGCTGTTCCTGAACTGTTTGAAAGTTTGAAAGTTTCTGTGAGGCCATTTTTACTTGGGCTGAAGGAGGGTCTCTCTGTTGATCAGTGGCAGTGACTAACATTGAGCAGCTTCCCTGCCCCCCGTAAAGGTGGTTACTGACTTGAAACTGTAGTTTTATTGGCCACTAGGGGTCATTTCCATAACTCCTTCATCTTCCTCTCTTAAAACCTAGTTGCGTCGTGGTTTGGGCATCTTTTCAGGCTTGTTGGCTGTTGGTGAAGCACCCTCCAAGAGGAAAAAATGCTGAGAGAAGAAGGGAGCCACTTTTGAGATTTTAAGTATTTTTTCTCTGTTTATTTGCTAAGTTTTTCTGCATAGCTGCCTAGCTTGAGCATTTTCTGGCTTGTTAAACTTGATTTCTGTATTAGTAGCTGTATTTAGAGCACAACCAAAAGCTGATTGCTGAATTTCCTGTTTGCACTTAATTTTAAATCGTTTTTTTCTTAAAACTTGCATATTTTCTGTCCTTGACCTAGCACTCTTGTGTGGGGTCATTTACTGCACTGTTATAACTTGATATTACTTGTGAACCTCTGCTATCTCTGTAAAAACAAAAACAAAAAATCTTGCTTTTTCCCACTTTTCTGAGAGTTAAAAAAGTTCAGTTACAGGCTTGCTGTTCCTGAAGTGTTTGAAAGTTTCTGTGAGGCCATTTTTGCTTGGGCTGAAGGAGGGTCTCTCTGTTGATCAGTGGCAGTGACTAACATTGAGCAGCTTTCCTGCCCCCCGTAGAGGTGGTTACTGACTTGAAACTGTAGTTTTATTGGCCACTAGGGGTCATTTCCATAACTCCTTCATCTTCCTCTCTTAAAACCTAGTTGCCTCGTGGTTTGGGCATCTTTTCAGGCTTGTTGGCTGTTGGTGAAGCACCCTCCAAGAGGAAAAAATGCTGAGAGAAGAAGGGAGCCACTTTTGTGATTTTAAGTATTTTTTCTCTGTTTATTTGCTAAGTTTTTCTGCATAGCTGCCTAGCTTGAGCATTTTCTGGCTTGTTAAACTTGATTTCTGTATTAGTAGCTGTATTTAGAGCACAACCAAAAGCTGTTTGCTGAATTTCCTGTTTGCACTTAATTTTAAATCGTTTTTTCTTAAAACTTGCATATTTTCTGTCCTTGACCTAGCACTCTTGTGTGGGGTCATTTACTGCACTGTTATAACTTGATATTACTTGTGAACCTCTGCTATCTCTGTAAAAACAAAAATAAAAAAATCTTGCTTTTTTCCCACTTTTCTGAGAGTTATAAAAGTTCAGTTACAGGCTTGCTGTTCCTGAACTGTTTGAAAGTTTCTGTGAGGCCATTTTTGCTTGGGCTGAAGGAGGGTCTCTCTGTTGATCAGTGGCAGTGACTAACATTGAGCAGCTTCCCTGCCTTCCGTAGAGGTGGTTACTGACTTGAAACTGTAGTTTTATTGGCCACTAGGGGTCATTTCCATAACTCCTTCATCTTCCTCTCTGAAAACCTAGTGGCCTCGTGGTTTGGGCGTCTTTTCAGGCTTGTTGGCTGTTGGTGAAGCACCCTCCAAGAGGAAAAATCGCTGAGAGAAGAAGGGAGCCACTTTTGAGATTTTAAGTATTTTTTCTCTGTTTATTTGCTAAGTTTTTCTGCATAGCTGCCTAGCTTGAGCATTTTCTGGCTTGTTAAACTTGATTTTTGTATTAGTAACTGTATTTAGAGCACAACCAGAAGCTGTTTGCTGAATTTCCTGTTTGCACTTAATTTTAAATTGTTTTTTTCTTAAAACTTGCATATTTTCTGTCCTTGACCTAGCACTCTTGTGTGGGGTCATTTACTGCACTGTTATAACTTGATATTACTTGTGAACCTCTGCTATCTCTGTAAAAAACAAAAAAAAAATCTTGCTTTTTTCCCACTTTTCTGAGAGTTAAAAAAGTTCAGTTACAGGCTTGCTGTTCCTGAACTGTTTGAAAGTTTGAAAGTTTCTGTGAGGCCATTTTTGCTTGGGCTGAAGGAGGGTCTCTCTGTTGATCAGTGGCAGTGACTAACATTGAGCAGCTTCCCTGCCCCCCGGAGAGGTGGTTACTGACTTGAAACTGTAGTTTTATTGGCCACTAGGGGTCATTTCCATAACTCCTTCATCTTCCTCTCTTAAAACCTAGTTGCCTCATGGTTTGGGCGTCTTTTCAGGCTTGTTGGCTGTTGGTGAAGCACCCTCCAAGAGGAAAAAACGCTGAGAGAAGAAGGGAGCCACTTTTGAGATTTTAAGTATTTTTTCTCTGTTTATTTGCTAAGTTTTTCTGCATAGCTGCCTAGCTTGAGCATTTTCTGGCTTGTTAAACTTGATTTCTGTATTAGTATCTGTATTTAGAGCACAACCAAAAGCTGTTTGCTGAATTTCCTGTTTGCACTTAATTTTAAATCGTTTTTTTCTTAAAACTTGCATATTTTCTGTCCTTGACCTAGCACTCTTGTGTGGGGTCATTTACTGCACTGTTATAACTTGATATTACTTGTGAACCTCTGCTATCTCTGTAAAAAACAAAACAAAAAAAATCTTGCTTTTTTCCCACTTTTCTGAGAGTTAAAAAAGTTCAGTTACAGGCTTGCTGTTCCTGAACTGTTTGAAAGTTTGAAAGTTTCTGTGAGGCCATTTTTGCTTGGGCTGAAGGAGGGTCTCTCTGTTGATCAGTGGCAGTGACTAACATTGAGCAGCTTCCCTGCCCCCGTAGAGGTGGTTACTGACTTGAAACTGTAGTTTTATTGGCCACTAGGGGTCATTTCCATAACTCCTTCATCTTCCTCTCTTAAAACCTAGTTGCCTCGTGGTTTGGGCATCTTTTCAGGCTTGTTGGCTGTTGCTGAAGCACCCTCCAAGAGGAAAAAACGCTGAGAGAAGAAGGGAGCCACTTCTCTGTTTATTTGCTAAGTTTTTCTGCATAGCTGCCTAGCTTGAGCATTTTCTGGCTTGTTAAACTTGATTTCTGTATTAGTAGCTGTATTTAGAGCACAACCAAAAGCTGTTTGCTGAATTTCCTGTTTGCACTTGATTTTAAATCATTTTTTTCTTAAAACTTGCATATTTTCTGTCCTTGACCTAGCACTCTTGTGTGGGGTCATTTACTGCACTGTTATAACTTGATATTACTTGTGAACCTCTGCTATCTCTGTAAAAAACAAAAACAAAAAAATCTTGCTTTTTTCCCACTTTTCTGAGAGTTAAAAAAGTTCAGTTACAGGCTTGCTGTTCCTGAACTGTTTGAAAGTTTGAAAGTTTCTGTGAGGCCATTTTTGCTTGGGCTGAAGGAGGGTCTCTCTGTTGATCAGTGGCAGTGACTAACATTGAGCAGCTTCCCTGCCCCCCGTAGAGGTGGTTACTGACTTGAAACTGTAGTTTTATTGTCCCTTTTGGGTCTATTCCTGCTTCTTTCCAGCCCCTGCTATCAAGCATGCTTTAACGTGCTTTAGCGCGATTTAGAGCGGAGTTGCCACTAGAGCAGCATCGGGCAGCGCCGGTTAAACAAGGTTAAACTCTTTCTGGCTCCAGAAAGTCTGTTCTTCAGTTTTTCCCTTAGAACTGCTCTGTTAGGAACCTAAACAGTTTACACCTACACTAAAAAGTGCAGCACTTGTTCCAAATAGCTTTTTCTTCTCAAAAAGCTCAGCACTTGTCTTATAAGCATATCCCTTGTCTTATAAGCATTCTCTTTGCAGGTCAAGCACTCCTATATTATACAAATCTCTCACTAGCAAAACCCCCCAGGAGTGCCCACTTCCCTGCTAAGCCCACTACTTTTCTGTCTCATACCAACTCATAATTCTTTCTAGCATGTCGAAGGGTCAGATGCTGGCGTCCTCTCCTGCCCAGTTGGTGAATCTGGGAATTCTGAGACAATGTTAAAATTGCCTCATGTACACGGACAACCCTCTCCTCCTCCCACGTAACAATAACACTTGTGAGAGATGCAGCTATTTAGCCAGACTGGAGGCTGAGCTCTCTCAACTCAGGACTGACAAGACCAGGCAGGAGGAGAAGGCAACTACACACACCACAATACCAGTCTCACATAACTCAACCACACCAGTGAATCAAACACATAAACACACTAAGACATACTCGGAGGCTCTGAGTAAAAATTTACCTAAACAGCAGAGGCCTCCAAAGCAGACACCCAAGCAACTGCAAACTCAATACACCACACAAACAACACATTAACAACAAAATCAGTGTGCAAAGCAGTCACTGCTCTTAAGGCCAAATACAACACCAAACATACTTGTCATAGGTGACTCCATAGTCAGACACACTGACGTCCCGCTCACCAGACTGAGTAAGGAGAAGGTCACAGTAAGCTGCCTGTCGGGCGCTAGAATCCGCCACATAACGCAAGCACTCAGGTCTCTCAACAGCAGGTACAAGTACGACTCAGTCATTGTCCACGCTGGTGTCAACGACCTGAGACGTACCTCCTTGGACTACATGAAAAGAGACATTGAGGAGCTCTCTGATTATGTAGCCCTGGCAGGTATGACCCTGACCTTGTGCAGTATCCTGCCTTCACCTAGAATGATGCCACAATACAGTAATAAGATGATCAGATTTAATAATTGGCTTAAATTCTGGTGTCATTCAAAGGGGATCCAATGTCTGTCTGCCTGGGATTACATGCTGGACAAGCCACGCTGCTTCGCAAGGGACGGCTTGCACCTGTCACCCCTAGGCTTCCGGATATTGGCAAAGGCTTTTGCCACCCCCATAGTGCCTTTTTTAGGCAAGGCTCAAATTCTAAACCTACCACCCTAGAACACAAAAAAGTAAAAAAACTAAGGGTAATGCTGCTCAATGCCAGAAGTCTCAATCTCAAGATGCACGCACTCAAGGCCCTTCTCAGTATGGAGAACATCGATGTCTGTGCTGTGACAGAAACCTGGTTCAAGGCTCCTGAGAGCACCCCAGCACTATCAGGTTTCACCTCATATCATGCGTTCCGGCCTCAAAATCCGGACAACACCAAGAAAGGAGGGCTGACCATATTCATAAAGGACACCCACACCTCAAGGTTGGTGGCAACGCACGATGCATTGGAGACCATCCAGGTGCAATTAACCATAGGCAAGACTGCTCTGCAATTTGTAGCATGTTACAGGCCACCCTCTCAAACTCAGGAACCTCACATGGCCTTCATGAAAACATTGGAGGGGATAAATGTATCTCCAAACACCATCATACTAGGTGACTTCAACTACCCTAATATAGACTTTGAACACTACTCAAGCCCAAACACTCTAGCCCAAAGGTTCCTGGAGTTCATAAACTCAAATGCCATGGAACAACTAGTCACCATCCCCACAAGAGGAGAAAACATACTTGATCTCATCATCACGAACATGGGATCACAATGTTCAACACCGGAAGTATACCCCTCACTGGTGAGATCAGATCATAAAATAATCTCGCTGGAGGTCCTCATCCTGCCCCCACCTGAAATAAAAAAGACCACAGTGAAAAACTTCTCAAAAGCCGACTTCACACTTCTAAAAACTAGTGTGGTCTCCTTTAAGGCCCCTGAGCCAGTGGTAAACATTACTCAAACCGCTGAATCACTTACAAATGCCTTCTACCAGCACCTACAGGACTGCATGGATCAGGCAATTCCAAACAAAACTAAGACTCTTTGTACCAAAGGCAAGCGTCCAGTCTGGTGGACCCCAGCCATAAACAAGCTCTACAACAAAAGGAGGAAGCTACTACAAGATAGAGCAAAATCCAGGAAAGGTAAGACACCTTTGATCATTATAAGTAAAAAACTAAGAGCTCTCATAAAATCATCCAAGGCAAATTTTGAGAGAAAAATCGCCAAGGACTCAAAAGACAATCATAAGGCCTTCTTTAGCTATGTTAGAAACCTAGGAGGAAACTCCCAGATATGCTCAGAATTAGTTCAAAATGATGTGAAGATTACTGAACCTACACACATTGCCAACATACTGGCTGACAGGTTCAGTGCAAACTTCTCCCCCCCCCCAAAAGGAGAGATATCTATACCAGAGGATTGTAGCCCCCCAAACATCTCCAACGCCCAGGTGAGAACTGCTCTCTCCAAAGCAAAAAACACAGCATCCATGGGACCGGATGGTGTCCCCGGCTGTGTGCTCCACGAACTCAATGAGGAATTAAACCCGCAGTTAGGACAGCTGTTTAATCTTAGCCTCACCTCAGGATACGTACCCAAGGAGTGGCGCACGCCGACTGTGGTCCCACTTCACAAGGGCGGTGCCTCCACCGACCCTGGAAATTACCGTCCCATTAGCTTGACAAGCCTTATCTGCAAAGCCATGGAGAGGATCATAATGGAACTCATAAATAAAGACATAGGGAACTTGCAGACTTTGGATCCAACCCAGTTTGGCTTTGTCAAAGGCAGATCATGCCTTTTAAACTTGGTTGACTTTTTCGAGACAGTCACCAAGGCCATTGATGAGGGAAAGGCAGTCCATACAGCCTACCTTGACCTGGCAAAGGCCTTCGCACAATACCCCACTCAGGTATCATCGAAAAACTCATCAGCTTGAATGTAAACCCATACATCACAAGATGGGTTGCAAACTGGCTAAGTGACAGAACCCACAGGGTCAGAGTTGCTGGAGCCATGTCAGACTCAAAGCCTGTCACAAGTGGTGTCCCACAGGGCTCAGTCCTGGGTCCACTCTTGTTCGGCATCTACTTTTCTGAAGTACAAGCAAATGCAGGAGGGTTATGGCTGACAAAGTTTGCAGATGACTGCAAACTGGGCGCCATAGTCGAAAACACATCTGACACAGATATCCTTCAGAAGAGCCTCACAGAAATGGATAACTGGTGCCAGAGCCATGGCCTAAAGTTAAATGCCAAGAAATGCATAGTCATACCCTTCGGGAAAAACAAGGTTACCCCTAGCTACCATATAGGTGGCAATCCACTGAGCACAGAAGAAGTCATTAGGGATCTGGGGACCCAGGTTGACAGTAGCCTTTCATTTGACACTCATGTTGCTAAAGTAGTTAGGAAAACCTTCTACATTGCCCACCTGATCATGAAGGGATTCACATCTAGATCAAGGGAGGTCATCGTCCCCTGTCCTCATCACTCATTAGACCTATGATTGAGTACAATGCCCCATTCGGAATGTATCTGACCCGACACCTGCAGCAGCTGGAAAGGCCCCAAAAGTTCCTCACCAAAAGGATAAAGGGTCTCAAAAATATGTCTTATGCTGCCCGACTGAAAGAACTCCAGCTCTATTCAGTCTCATACCGCTTGCTCAGAGGTGACCTGTGCCTGACATATAAGGCCATGTCAAACCCTGATTTGATGAATATGCTTCACCTCAAAAAAATCTAGATCCCTCAGAACCACAAGGGCAGGAGACTTAAACCTTGACACGGTTATTAATAGAATGTGCTGGAGGGACAGATTCATCACCCAGAGACTCCCTATGCTGTGGAACAAAATCCCGGTACATGTGAGGCAGAGCACCTCGCTGGCCTTGTTCAAGAGGAATCTTGACCAATGGATGGGAGATCGCAGATATACCCCAGGGATTACTTCAGTGTCACTGCTTGACAGAGGCACAGCAAAATAATAGGCATAGTTTTATTCAAACTAAAGGGGTGGCGAAAGCCAAATAACTATGGGTTAGGCTTATAAATGCCCTTGGGCAGATAGCCTAGTATGAACCTATGAACCTATGAACTCTTCTCTTAGATTATTTTCTTCTAAACTGAAGGTGCATTCTTTGTTCTCCATTTCCTGTGGGCATTTTATAGAAAGTTCCAGAGCAACTTCCTGTGGCACATTCTCTTCAGTTTCATCCTGTGTCATTCAGTGATCATTCATATGGAAACTCAAAACAAGTAATCTCCGTGGTATGCCCAAAGTCTCAGAACAACCCACTAAAGTGTAGTGGGGCCAAAAACAAAACAGTGTAAAGTACATAAGGGTTATATTATTATGACAGCTTCTAGGTAGGGCAGGACCAGCTCGAATGTCACACTGATGGGGTAAGGGATGTGAATTTAACATGTGTACCAATAACACTTTGTTTTACAGCACAATAAACCACTCCCATGCCTGATAAAAAGTATATATATATATATATATATATATATATATATATATATATATATTTAGAAAGCTTGTGAGGAAATTATTACTCTATTTTTGTTTTACTTGGATCGCTTGTCTGTGTACTTAATAAAGGATTTTCGACTGGAAACAGATTGCCTGCCTTGCTTGGATTACTTTCGAATACTTAGTAATGCTGTACAATTATATATTTTTTCTATTATTACTTTTTGTTTTGTTTTGACTTAAGATGAGTTTACGTTCGCTACTTCTACTACTATTGTCTGATCTGATTAATATACAGTGATTAACTAGAAATATATGGACTGAAAATCTTCCACACAGTGAAGTTTCTTACACTGTTTTGTTTCATTTGAAAACTCACTGGCCTATCAGTCCACCTCATTGACTGCATCAGAGTTGCCACAGTTTCCTGTTCCTTTTCTTATTGTGCAACTCCAACAGAACTTCAGTACTGGATTCCTATGGAATGCTCCAAAAAATTTCATATGGCAAAATGAGAGGTTTCCTGCTCCACTGGTTTCTCCTTAATTTGGGGATCCATTGCTTTATCCTGCTGTGACGTTATCAGATTTAGATTTTCTACTCTAAATCCTTCACTTTGCAGGTAATCCATCACTTCAGTTTCTATTTCTTTAACTTCTCTGTTACTAATCCTCTTTTCCACTCCCCCTTTGTTTTCTTATTTTTTGTATTGTAAAATGTTCCATATCCAGATGCCTTTGCCTATATTTCTCTTCAGATGTCTTTGGTGCAGCTCGTTTTGTATTGAATAGTTTTGTTTTCTCTTTTTCCATAAATATTGCACCATGGTAGCTGCGGTGGTGGTGCTGCGGTAGCGTTGTTGCCTCACAATAAGACGCTGTCCAGTTCGATTCTCAGCTAGAGCGTCTTCTGCGTGGAGACATGTGTGAATGGGCGTACCTTCGTTGAAGGTTGTGCATCAGGGCTGGCAACTCGCACGTAAAAATCTGTCTGCCGATCATTAGCGGACCGGAGTTCCGCTGTGGCGACCCCTAACCGGGAAAAGCTGAAAGACACAACAACAACAACATTAAAGCTCCTTTTCCTCCTCATCTCCATATTTCTTCTTCAGATATCTCCTGCTCCTCCTGCTTCTCCTTACTTGGGGGACTCGTTCCATCATGCTGTGATATAACGTTAGACTTTCTACACCAAATCCATCACTTCCCAGGCATTCCATAGCTTCTATTTTTAGCTTCTACTTTACGAATCTTCTGTTCTGTGCTCCCCCTTTTTGAGCTTATTTTTGTGTTGTGAAATTTTCCATATCTGTATGCCTTTGCCTGTATTTTGCTTTGAAGATCTTTAGGGCTGCTTTTTTGTATTGATTAATCTGGCTATCTGCTTTGCATAAATATTGCACCACATGTCCATCATTCTTTTTTATACCTTTCAAAAGTCTCTAGATTCTGTTCCTGGCAGCTGCAGTGGTGCAGCAGTTAGTGTTGCCACCTCACACCAAGAGGTTCTCCAGTTCAATTCTTGGCTGGGGTGCCTTCTGTGTAGAGTCTGTATGTCCTTCCTGTTGTCACGTGAGTTTCCCCCAGGTGCTCTGTTTTTTTTCCCGAAGACATGCTGTAGGTGGATTGGACACTTTAAACTGGCCTTAGGCATGTGTGTGTGCCTTCTGTGGAAGGTTGGGTGCTGGGCTGGCAACTTGACACTGCAAAACTCCACTGCCAATCATAAGCAGACAGATTATCCGCTGTGGTGACCTCTAACTGGGAAAAGCTGAAAGAAGATATTTTTGCACTTCCTCAGATGCTTCTTTTTCCAAACAGTCCAAGGTTTCTTGGTCTATATAATGCTTTTCATAAATCTGTTGTATTAATCAACACAACATTTTATTTGAAGCTTCTGACAGTTTTTCTTGTGTAAGTGTTTTTCTTTCCTCTAATTTCTCACTTAGTCTTTTTGTATATCTTCTCTCTGGAAATTCTGGGCTTCTTGCATAATAGTAACAATACATAATTTCTTTCTTTTCCTCAATAGTCTACTCTATCATCTTTATGGCTCTATTTTGGCCTATCAGTTGTTGTGATTTTTCCTGTGTATTACTTCCTTCTCCAACAGAGGAGCCATCCACCCCCTGAGCCTGGTGTAGTCCCATTGTAGGAATGTTTCCATATCTTGAGGGTTCTACACTGTCATTTCTTCCAGTCCTGGCACCAGTGCACCTACCAGGACCGGGTACTTTTTATCCTTGGTCTTGTGCACGCATCTATCTTTTTTATTTTTTAACCTACTTCTGTCCATGATATATGCTGTATAAAATACAGTCTATGTATCAGTATTGCCTTGGTGAGATTTTGTGAAAATCAGAGTCCACCTTGTGAAGGTACTTATTAAGACTTGAGGATGAATTCATTTCCAGCAATACTACTCTCCTTTGCTTGCTGATCTATCATCTGCATTTGGATTGGACCCCCCAATAGTTCTCTTAATTGAGCACTTTGACATATCAATCAAGTCAGCACTGCCCACTCCCCATCCAAACCTGTGTAAACTAAGCTGGTGTGTAAACAATTACTGGCTTAGGTTATCTATCTATCTATCTATCTATCTATCTATCTATCTATCTGTCTGTCTGTCTGTCTGTCTACCTATCTATCTATCTATCTATCTATCTATCTATCTATCTATCTATCTATCTATCTATCTATCCATCCATCCGTCCGTCCGTCCGTCCGTCCGTCCGTCCGTCTGTCTGTCTGTCTGTCTGTCTGTCTGTCTGTCTGTCTGTCTATCTATCTATCAATCTATCTGTCTGTCTGTCTGTCTGTCTATCTATCTATCTATCTATCTATCTATCTATCTATCTATCTATCTATCTATCTATCTATCTATCTCTCCTTTGTTAACTGCATTAGTTCCACTTGGCTAATAGCCTTTTTAATAAAATATGTACCTTCCCATTACCAGCTCTGACTTTAGAAGGAACATCATTACTATAGGAGGAAGGATGAATCAGAAGGCCAAAATCATAGCGCTGTCTCTAAATTGTAGTAGTTGGGAGGTATGTCTGACTTTCTATTAATTTTTAAGAGACTTAGAGTAATAATTTAACATTGTTCCTGATATGCTACATTTGCCCTTTGTTATTTTTGGCTTGTTCCCTAATTTTGAACACTAAATTTGGGAGCTATATGGAGGCAGATTTCACCCATCTTATACGCTCTTCCTACCCAGTCACAGTTTTCATTCACTGTGCTCATGTCTTTATGAAGGAGTATGCTGATCTCTCACCAGTATTCATTTTTGTTTATGTATTTATTTATTTATTTGTTTGTTTATAATCTGTTTACTGAGAATGTCCTTGTGGGCTTAGAACCCATTTTCAGTGGAAGCCTGTGAACAAAAGCTCCAATAAAAAGATATTTAATATATGTACAGTAATGCACAATTAGTAATACAAGTATGATGACAGAAGACAGAAAGTGCAAGATTTACATGATACAAATCAGGTGGCAAAAGAAACAGGAATACAATATTTACATTTTATACGTATTTACAGTTTTATATAACTAGCTGGTTAACATTAGTGGGTTTCTACAACCTTTACAGTTTGAGAGCTTGTTTGTATACTGAAGAGAGTTAAGATTAGGCTTTGCAGATGAGTCATTATTACAAAAGAGATGGAGGTGATAGTAGACAGTACAGAAGATGGGAAGAGTGACAGGAAGTTGACAGGACAAGACAGGAAGAGTAACAAAGAAGGAAGAGGAGAGGTCGACCAGAACAAGAGAAAGGATGACGTTTCAGCTTGGTGTGATGCAAGTACATAGCCAGGAGTGAAATCAGGACAAAGCCTGGCAAAACAGGAGAACAAAGGCCTAAAAATAGGGCCACATTTTAAATGTTACTCTTATAAACTTAGAACGCTGCTAGAATAACAGGATTTGTGTTAACATGCATTTATCTGAAGGATATGAAGTCTGAAACTCAAACGTATGTCATTATTTAGTGAGCTTAATCTTCACCTCTTTCCAGTGTTTTGCCAGAAAACACAAATTTTATGAGGTACAGGACAAAAATATGAGGCAAAAATCTGGACATTCTGCAAAAATCTGGACAGTTGAGAGCTATGGGAGTGGGTGAAAAGTGTTTTAGTCAGTGCTTAAACAAGTGAGTGCCAGGTATCAGTCTAATGTCCATTGAAATATTGTTCCAAGCTGTGGTACAGAGTATGACTATAGAGAGTGTGCAATGGACTTTTTTGGGGGGGGTAAGTTGTAAGGAGTTGCTCTTTGGAGGAGTGAAGTGAGCAGTTAATTAGGTATTGATTTAAGAGTATAGCTAACAGCAGGACAAGCTAAGGGGTTGTACATCATTTTATGAGCCCGGAGAAGTTCAGTATATGTGAGATACAGAGGTAGCTAGAGCCATTTTAAGAATCTGAGTGCAATGCAATGATGGGGACTGTTTGGCTGATAGGTTGCAACTAGCCACTTTATTATAACATAGTTCTAATTCTGATGTTAGATTAGCCTGTAGATGGGAAGAATGGGAGAAGCATAGAGTATGGAAGGAATGAAGGAGATGTGAGCTAGCAAGTTTAGATCTGGAGGTGTTGGTGAGAAACTTCTTCGATCTATAAGGCATTTTTGATGTATTGTTATGGAATTTTGAATTTGTAGGTCAGATATAAGTTGGTCGTTAATTATTATGCCTCACAGTTTGGTATGGGAAATGACTTCTATAATGGTGCTATTTAATGACAGCATTTTGAAGTTGTCTTTGTTAGGTGTTAGGGATTTAGGAAAGTACAACATTAATATTTTTGGTGGGTTGAGGAACAGTTGATTGTCAATTATGCAATTTTTCATGCAGATGAAGGTGTCGTGTGTGATGTAAAACAGAAGCATATTCAGAAGATATGTGAAGATTATTAATTAATATATTAAAGAGAAGTGGGGCTAGGATGGAGCCTTGTGGGACCTCAGTTTTCACTGGGAGGAAAGGATAGAAAGCAGAGAACCATTTGATAGATTGGCAATGATTAGCTAGATAGCTAGTGAACCAGTTAACAGCAGAGTTTGAAAGACCTAAGGCAGCAATTTTTGATAGTAGTTCAGGGTGGGAGATAGTATCAAAAGCTTTAGAGAGGTCTAGAAAGAGAGAGAAGAGGAACTTATTGTTTTGTCTGGCTTAATGATGATGTCCAGGAAGGATATAAGAGCAGTTGTTGTGCCATGCGCTGGTCAGAAGCTTTGTTGGGTTGGAGTGAATAGGTTTTCATGAAGTAAGAACTGCAGCAGTTTTTTGTGGATGCATTTTCCAATGTTTTAGATAAAGGAACAGTAAGGAAATAGGTATAACATTTGTTATTTTACCAAAATCACATAGTGGTATGATATATGAGTTTTTTCGAACATATGATTCTTGAATGTAATGATTAATTAGAATAGAGGTTGGGTATGTAATTGTGAAGGAGACGTTCTTCTGGTATTCTGAAGGTAAGTTGTCAAGAGGAGTGGAGCAAGGTTTGAGATTGCTTAACAGATGCTTTATGTAGGAGGTAGAAATAGGTAGCAGGGAGAAAAGGGGGCTATTAGAGTTTGGATGCTGTACTGGGCTGGAGTGGGATGGTAAGGAAATACTAGTAAGTCTAGTTACAGTAGTGAGGAAATCATTCTATGTTGTGCAGCCTATAAATAAAAGTATGGCTCCTAGTCAAAGGAAGTTATTGTTCCACTGTATTCTGCATTCATCAGACCTATCATTGAGTGCAACGCCCCTTTTGGTATGTACCTAACCAGGCATATCCAACCAACAATTGGAATGTCCACAGAGGTTTCTGACTAAAAGAATACAGGCTGTAAGTAAAATGTCCTCTGTAGACCATGTCAAGGTCCTATCCCTGCATTCTGTCTCCTATATGCTTTTTAGGGGCTATCTATGCCTGGCATAGAGGGCATTGTCAGACTCCACTCTGATGGACCTCCTGCATATCCACAAAATAAACAGCACCAGAATTACCCATTCAAAACACTTAAACCTTGTCTATGATATAAATAGGACCTGCTGGAGAGACAGGTATGTATCCCAGAGACTACTCCATTTCTGGAAGGCTCCCCATCTATGGGAAGCAGAGTTTCTCCCTAACTCAATGCAAGTGCAATTTGGACAAGTTGATGGGGAACAGGAAATTCATCCCTGGTTTGGCACCTATGTCTCTAAAGGCAACCTGTAAATGGCTCATCTCCTAGGCCCCTGCTTGTAAACATTTAATCTCCCAAGCTCCTTTTTACACTTATCAGGGTTATCAGAACTTGTCAGAGATTTATGCATGGATAGGCTTAAAAAGGCCCTTGTAGTCATTAGCCTAGTACACACCTATGAACCTACAGGGTCCATGAAGTGGGAGTGGAATTTGACAGTGGTATCTAAGGGACAGAGTGGTCAGGGCAAGGGTTTGGAGTATTAAGAGTGTCAAGGTGTAAGATTTTATTTACTGAATACCAGAACACTTTTGGATTATGTTTTAGGTTAAGATCTGTTTATTGATTCATTTGTTGGGCTAGGTTTCACACGTTCACAGTTATGTAGATGTGCTGTATGGTTCTCTTTTTATGCCATTCCCTCTAGGCTTGATCTCTTTTTTTATTTTAAGTTTTGCTAGCATGGGATAACCAGGGTGTCTATTTGGTTTTGGCTTTTCTCTTTCATGCAAGAGTGTCAAGAAAGAGTATGTTGAATTAAAAATTGGCTTCATCTAGTGGTAATGTGTGGAGGGAAGACCATTTAAGGGATTTAAAAATATTTCTAAAGCCCTCCAGGTCAAGTAACGTTGTGGGATTCCTTATATTGCTGTTCCTTTGTATCTTGGGTAGTTTGTCTATAGACACAGGTGGGACGACAGTCGCTGAGGGAATCCGGTGGGTTCCTTGTGAGAAAAGATTTCAGTTTGAGATAAGGATCTAATCTAGGATGAAGCGGTTATTGTTATTTTTCATAGCAAGTAAAGGAGGTTCTAAGTTGAGTAAATCCACATAGTTTAATACCATGAGGGTTAGCAATAGTCACCTACAGGGTTTTGCCAGTCTGCAGTAATGTCTCCAACAATAATGGCTTTGTAAGGTACGTTAGTGGATATCTAGTGTAGGATGTCCTCTAGAACAGGTAAGTTGTGCCCTGGCGGAGGATGTAGAGGGAGGTTATGCATCATTTTATGTGGTCGTTGACTTTGAGCAGAGATTAGAAGTTGAACATTTTGAAATTTTTGTGGACCAAATGTGGCGGTAGATACAGTGAGAGAGTTAGAAAAGAAGATGCATACCACTCCGCGTTTTACGTGTCCTGTCAGAAGGAAGTATCGTGGGAACTGGGGGAAGCATTTCAGCATTGTGTATATTTGGTTTGAGCCCTTTTTCACTGACTGTTATTATATTTGGTGAGTAGTAAGAGATCCATGAATGAAATTCAGGTATTTATTTAACATACTCCGGATATTTATAAAAACAGCATTTAGATATTTGGAGGGTTAGCTGTGTAATGAAGGGGTATCCTGGGTGGGTGATGTGGACGTGGTATGTGGTCCTGGATTAGGGTGCACATCGCCACATATGATGATGTTTTTTGAGTATTTTTGTAGGGATTGGAATTTTGGTATATTAGTATTTAGGTGTAATCTTGATTTGTGTGGGTAGGGTGGGGAATTGAGATATCTATGCTTATATAGTGTGTGTGGTGGTACATTGAACAAGTTTGGTGGATTATTATGGTGGCTGTATTTGTTCATTGTCATGTTATATAGGTATGGGTGGGAAACAGAGATAGGTGGGTGGGATTGGGACCAGATAAGGTGTGATGCAGGGCAGCAGTAGGACTACTGAGAAAGACATGCAAAGTAGGAGCATATTTGTAAGATGGGAGATAGTTTAAGATTACTATTAACTCTTGGAATCCATCCTGGCAGTTTAGGGCAGAATATTAAGACTTTACACTTCATAAGTAGATTAGGGTTTGATTCCCTCAGCCGCCCTTGTCAATCACATGTTCATAGATAGAATGTGTGAATATTGTGCCACATGGAAAATGGTGGTATATAGGTCTCCCAAAACCCTGTGTGATTCATAACCCAAGATACATAATAAAGAAGACCTTGTGTATAATCTCATCACTCTGTGGCACGAAAGGATAAAGCTCTCTTTCTGCCTCATATTACCTGTGTGTGGTTAGTGGCACATGTGCTGGAAAGACTGGGCAAGAGAGAATGGGAGTGAGTGACTGATGCCTGCTCACCCATCCTGTAGGGTAGAAGGCAGCCCTGCTTTCTGCAGTTGTGCCACCTACAGGAGTGCAAGTGTATTGCAAGGCCCTTAGCATGTCTACATAACATAACAGCATGCCACTTAGCTTCGAGGTTGTGCATGCATGATAGTATGCATGCACCTCCCAAAAGCATTTATTGTGGAGTGGGAAAGCTAGTAGGGATGGGTCAGCCTGCAGGATTGGCATAATGGCCCATTTGTAAACATTCACCTCCACCTGAGAGTGAATGGACCAGAAGGCTATTGTCCAGTTGGGGAATGAATGGGTCAAATGGATGAAGGAGGAGGGTCCATTACCAAGATCCTGTGCCCCCCCAAAAAAATTGTACGCAATTTCATCCCATTATTTACCATAGTAATCAGTGCACAGAGAACACATACATATGTTCCATCAGAATCATGCATGACACATACATGTTAGAGCCACTGTACACAGGCTGGCCCCAATATGGTAGCTCATGGGACTAGAACCATGTACCTAAAGATGGTGATGTTCAGCAGCGTTGGCACTTAGGTTACAAATAACATAAAAACAGTCTTTTGAATGTGAGATCAATCATACAAGCAATGAAGTTCATGTGGTGCTGCTACTACAACCAGAGTGTCCTTGCACTCACACAGTGAAGCTGCTGAATTCCTGTCAATGAGAGCATGCAGGACACTGCATCTCTTTATTATCATAATACAGAAGTGAACATGTCTCTTGATATATATATATATATATATATATATATATATATATATATATATATATATATATGTATATATATATATATATATATATATATATATATGTATATGTATATGTATACACACACACACACACTTTTCAGGAAAGAGAATGTTTGCCACTGGAAGCATACAGTGACCAGAACTCCCTTCACTGAAGGGGGTGGGGGCAGGCTGGATCAAATTCATCATTGAGCTACACTGAAACCACTAAGAGAAGAATGAGGATTTTTAGGCACATTTTGTTCCTGATCATGCTACTGCAATCATTAAAAACACTCAAAGGAAACTTGCAATATCTCTTCTTACAATTTGGCATTTATAGTCATTTAACTGTGATTTTCTTGTATGTTCTTGTAGGTTCTGTAAGGCATTATATGGCTTCTGTTGAGAATGCAGAAGATATCACATGTCCAACTTGAATCTCTATTGAAGTGTCATTACACAAGAAGTTAAAATCGAACATATGTCTTCAGGAATGAATGCTTGCTTTAATGACTGGTAATATTCCAGGGCTAAATCTCCATGTACTTAATGTTTTGCTGTACTTTCCATAGCAAGGGTAAATTACAGACATTTAGAGATGGCTGTAACTTTCTTACTACATACAATCAAGTTATTTATTCATTCATTCATTCATACAGTTTGGTAACCACGGTAGAGCACTGATACAAATGGACCTGTTTGAGTCTCGGCCTGGACAAATATAAATGAGTGTAGACAAGCAAGTTAACACAAAGTATTATGAATGCAAACAAAATGTCCTGTGAAGGTAGCAATGAATCAATATCAGTAATGATAATAAAAGTATGCAGTACAAGAGACGATAGGAAGGGGTGGTTAGAGCAAGGAGGGACAAAAAAGAAGAAGTAGGAGACAGTAAAATAGGGAAAGGATAAATAGTATAAATGACAACAAAAGTAAGGTACGGGTACACAGAAAATAATTATGTACAATATATACAAAGGGGTTGAAATGCCAGGTATTACTATAGTGAAATAATGTGAAGGAGGGAAAGGTGCCTGACTGGTGAAAGGGAGAGTGAGGGGATTGGTGATGTGCTCAGAGGGAAAGCATTTGCAAGTCGACTTGGACTCAAGATTATCTTTAAGCTGAGCATGGAATGAGGGGTATGACATGAGGTCTTTAAGATTAGTAGAGAGGGATTCCCAGAATGTGGGGCCTAGGATGGAGAAGCCTTGGTTAGCGAAATGAAGCCTGGTTCTTGTACATTAAAGAAGTGCACTAGAGTAGTTAAGACTTTTTAGACTATAACTGGATGATTGTCTGAAGAGGCTGGCACAAGGCAAGAACAGCAATGTTCTTTGAGGAGCTTGTAGAGTTTGGTTACAGGAAGCAGGTTGGCATGTTGTACAAATTATACAGAGTTTGTTGCAAAAGTGTGCTCTTTTTGTAATTTGTTTTGTTGACAAGGACAGACACCTGAACAAAAATTCTTGCAGTTAAAAACTCTTGTCACAATGTCATGAAAGACTGACACCACAATGGCTTGCTACCTAAATTAGTGTACAGGCTGCTACATTTCCATGTTGATGGCAGTAACCAAGAGGTTTTATGTTCTAGAAAGACAAGTTATCAAGAATGTATTACAGGTGACACATTTTACATAAAAAATTAACGTATGTGATGCTTTAGTAGTGAAACCACAGTCTTAATAAGTAGCAGCTGTACTAAAGAAGTAAGTTGTTTATATTTTTGTAAAAAGTATGTCTTATTTATATGGTGATAGTAATCAAATGTATTTGCCTGGAAATCCATCATAGCTTTTGCTTTTTTTTAGCTTCCCTTGTAAATTGTAAAGTAAACAATGTTTGTAAAGTGCTATAATATATTTTATGCACTCTGAAAGGTCCAGGTCTGTACTAAGTTGCATTTAAGTCCTTAGTGTAGGGAGAGAGGGACTCAACATCATTTTTACCAGGGTGTTGCATATAATTTGCTGAATATTTCATCAGTAATTTTGAAAGGAGCATTGCAGTACTTTCTTTTATACACAGGCATACAGAGTTATTTCAATTGTGACATATTGCACTGCAGTTGGTTTACATTTTGGTCCATGTATGGCATTCGTTTGAGATGTGGAATGTAAAACATCCAAAATATACTTCTGCTAAGTTATCATTACATCAGATGAAAAAGTACATATAATCTCCAGAAAAAGGAGGTCATGACCAAAAACCTCCCTGTACTGAAGTACCATTGTGGTGGGGTCAGAATCAGCACTAAGCTGCATTTAAAAATTCCTGAAATATAAAATGTCAGTCCCAGGAACATTCAGTACCTAAGTTGAACATTATATTAAGAACTATCTTAAGTGAAAATAAGAGAATGAAATATTAATTTTATGTCTGAATACAAGCATGTCCTTGTCTCATTATGGTGTGTTACATTAGATGCATTTTTCATTTGGATGGATATATGATTTATCTTCATAATGAAAAATTCAGCACATGCCTAGAATATTGCTTCTGAGTTGTCATTAAATCAGAAGTAAAAATTGCATGTATTCGCAGAAAAGAAAATATTTTGTCATGGGACCATGACATGACCAAAACTCTTTCAACTGGGGCAGTAACATGATCGGGTTAAATTCAGAACTCAACTGCATTTAAATCACTAAAGATAGATTGGAAGTTACTGATACATTATAAAATGAATGTTCTGTTATTAATTTCCTTGAAGGTTAAATTGAGGACTTTGAAAATGAAACTGAACCAAGGCTCATTATACCTATGCACCAAGTGTAGGATTTTACAGCACTTCTGAATCAAGGACTGGTATGTTATGTAATTAATTTCCATTATGTATGACCATTTGATCTTTGCTGGGGGTGAAGAATGCATCACATCACCAGGATATGTTCATTGAGTTGTCAGTTTATCAGAAGCAATATATATTTCTTGAAATTTTTTCTTTTTTTTTTACTGAAAACGTGTCATGATCAAAATTCCATGTACTTAGGGGGTGTTGGGGTCAAATATATTATTAAGATGCAAAAAACACAAAAATCCTTGGGAATTAACTACTCAGTAATATACCAAAAATCAAAACTATGTAATGCGCAAGATACCAAAGCAGAAACACAGCCTAGAAGTGACAACACATATAACAGCTGACTTAAAAAATAAAAATAAGTTTAATCAGGTAAGCACTTTCACAATAAAATTGCTTCATCAGATCACATTCAACAAACTAAACCACAAGTATTATATATCATCCTGAAACACTGTAGAAGCCAATAAATGCAAATGTATCTCCTATCTCTAGGCAACAAATTAAATTATAATTAACTAACACTCCTCCTTTGTCTAGAGTGCTGCATATTCACATCACATAAATACATTACAAAAACAATACATATTTCAAGATGCAGAAGCAAAAAAATAAAAATAAAAAACATGTAAAACATGCACACACACACACGCACACATATATATATATATATATATAAAGCATATATATATAAAGCATATATAAAAAAGCATATATATAAAAAAATGATTCCCTCAACCTACATGATTTAAGGACCTGTTTAATGGAAATATAATCATTCAGACCTAGGCCCTGATGAGCTCGTCTCAAAATCCATCTCAATTCTACCTTCTCAGTTCTGTTAACTATATCCTCCTTCCTGTCACCCTCATGTACAACCTGAAGAGCCAGAAACCTAAAATCATGGCCATCACCTTTACTATTCATGTTTTTAGCTATGGCACTATAAGTTAAGCCTTTGTGTGCATAATACAAGTGATCTATTATCCTCTCTCTCAAATGTCTGTTTGTCTTGCCTACATAAAAAGAACTGCAAGACAAGCATCATGCTAGGTAAACTAAGTTCTTGGTGTTATAATCAGTGCAGGTTGTAAGTTAATACATTTGACCAGATGACGAGTGTATAAAGACATTAGTTTCCTCAGCATAGGCACAGTGTGTGCATCCTTTACCTCTACTTGTACCTTTACCTTGTCCAGATGTTTCCAAACTACCCAAACTCCTAGGATAGCATAATCTATATTTCTGGGACTTCTTATTCCTATACTCATATCTAGGTCTACATCCCAACAGTGCTGTTATCTCCGGGTCAGCCTGTAATACGTGCCAATATTTACCAAATATATTCTTCAGCTGAGAATCATTGCTGGAGTAGGTTATAGTAAAAATCATATCCTGAGATCTTTTCCTGTCAACCTCCTGCACTGGCGGTGGAGAAGAGAAATGAGGTTTCCCAAGGGCATCCCTGCTCTGCCTCACCATATCCTGTCACCTGTATATCACTAGCCTTATATCCTCTCAAAAGGAACTCAGTCTTTACCTGCTCTGGGCCTCGATCAAAATCACCATCCCTTGCAGTTAGTCTGCTAGTCCTAAAACAGCCCTCAGCTGCCCCAGATTTTATAGAATTTCAATGATTTTGCCTCATATTTTACTGTGCCCATCACCAAATTACTCCTAATGACACCTGGCTTTGTTGCTGTACTACTCCAGGCTAACTACTTTTAATAGCGTCTGGTCACACTTTTTCTTCTTCACTGACCACCTCATAATCTGTGCCCTCTCTTATGTCTAGATGATCTCTAACCTCATCTTTTTCTATCCAGTTTCCCAGTACAATCCTTTCCTCAGCTTACTTTGAGAAACTACAATGTCTACACTACAACAAGGAATTATATCAGATTATTGTATAATACAGATGTCAGCTATAATAGCATAGACTGCAACTTCTGGTGTGTGTGTATATATATATATATATATATATATATATATATATATATATATATATATATATATGATGGGAGGCATCAGAAAACTTTTGAGCTCAGAAGAAAGCCTCTAAAAAATTGCAATAATTAAAGTAAACATTATTGGGGTACAGTCTTGCTTGAGTGGTGAAACATTTGGAATATAAAATAATGGTCACTTTTTATCTGGTGCCAAATCCATCACAGTACTAAAGTCCAGAGATTTTGACTCCGCAGTTACTGGAGAAACAGTTTTTTCAGTTATTTCAACAGGAAGCTTTTTTTTCAGTTATTTCAACAGGAAGCTTTTAATTGCAGCATATATGATCTCTGAGGGGTCTTCAGACACCAGATTGGAAATTCGTACATGCTTTGGACAACCAGGCTTCTTCTTGGTAACCTTACTAGTCAAATCCTTGTAGGGCTTTCAGACCTGGGTACAGAAGGTCTAGATACTGTTGAAGAAGAAACAGGCTCAGAAGACTCTTTAGATTCAAAGACCTGTACAGAAATAGACTTTCTATACAAATGAAACTGTAAGTGGTCTTTTCTTTGGTGGAGTGGATGAGAAAATTCATCATAAAACAGGTTCATATTCAGGTTAAAACAGCACTGTCCAAGGCCAAGAATACAGCTTCTATGGGACCTGACAATATCCCTGGCTGTGCTCTACATGAATTACAGAGTGAACTGGCACCACACCTGTGTGCCCTGTTCAATCACAGCCTCACCTCAGGCTTTGTCCCTATCGAATGGAGCACTGCTACAGTCATCTCTCACCACAAAGGAGGAGCAATTATAGACCCCGGGAACTATTACCCCATTAGCCTGACGAGTGTGATATGCAAAGCTATGCAATGCATCATTATGGACCTAATAAACAAGGATATAGGGAATCTCCAAACTCTGGATCCCACACAGTTTGGTTTTGTGAAGAGTAGATCACGCATACTCAACCTGGTGGACTTCTTTGAGTCAGTCACCAGAGCTGTGCGTGAAGGCAAGGTATTTCACACAGCCTACCTTGATCTGGCCAAGGCCTTTGATAC
Source organism: Protopterus annectens (assembly GCF_019279795.1). Lineage (NCBI taxonomy): Eukaryota > Metazoa > Chordata > Ceratodontiformes > Protopteridae > Protopterus > Protopterus annectens. Next base: position 1,785,727,263 of record NC_056744.1, on the reverse strand, counting down.
CATTCCCCACTCAGGAATCACAGAAAAACACACTAAGCTAGGCATCAACCCCTATATCATTAGGTGGATTGCAAACTGGCTCACAGATAGAACCCACAGTGTGAAAGTAGCTGACTCTAAGTCAGATTGCTGACCAGTCATGAGTGGAGTCCCACAGGGTTCAGTCCTGGGTTCTCTCCTGTTTGGTGTCTACTTGTCTGAAGTCCAGGCCAACATGAAGGGACTCTGGCTGACAAAGTTTGCAGATGATTGCAAGTTGGGAGCTATTATTAACTCCTCAGGTGATGTTGGCATTTTGCATAAAGGCCTTACTGAGCAGAAAGGCCTTCCTGAGATTAACTAATGGTGTCAGAACCATGGTCTTAAGCTCAGTGCCAAAAAATGTGTTGTGATCCCCACTGGAAAAAACTCGGTTCCCATGAATTACCACATTGATGGTAATCTTCTGAACACAGAAGGCGTTATAAGACAGCGGTCCCCAACCACCGAGCTGCGGACCGGTACAAGGCCATGGAGCACTTGGTACTGGGCCATCATGCATGGAGTGAAATGAAAAAGTGAATGCTTGTATGAGTGTGTTGTCTGCGTGTGTGAGTGAATGCATGCATGAAAGTAAAAGAGTCTATGTGTGTGTGTGTGTGTGTGTGTGTGTGTGTGTGTGTGTGTGAGAGAGACTGGGACAGTGTGAGTGATGTGTGAGTGAATGCAGGAATGAATGAAGAAGTGACTGTGTATGTGTGAGATCGGGACAGTGAGAGCGATGTGTGAGTGAATGCAGGAATGAATGAAGAAGTGACTGTGTGTATGTGTGTGTGTGTGTGTGTGTGTGTGTGTGTGTGTGTGTGTGTGTGTGTGTGTGTGTGTGTGTGTGAGAGAGATCGGGAGAGTGAGCGTGATGTGTGAGTGAATGCAAGAATGAATGAGGAAGTGACTGTGTGTATGTGTGAGATCGGGACAGTGAGAGCGATGTGTGAGTGAATGCAAGAATGAATGAGGAAGTGACTGTGTGTATGTGTGAGATCGGGACAGGGAGAGCGATGTGTGAATGAATACAGGTATGAATGAGGAAGTGACTGTGTGTGTGTGTGTGTGTGTGTGTGTGTGTGTGTGTGTGTGTGATTGGGAGAGTGATTGCGATGTGCGAGTGAATGCAGGTATGAATGAGAGAGTGACTGTGTGTGAGAGATCGGAAAAGAGTGAGAGCGATGTGTGTGAGCGAATGTGTGCATGAATGCAAAAGAGACTTTGTGTGTGTGTGCGACACAGAGCGAGGGGAGAGAGAGAGAGAGAGAGAGAGAGAGAGAGAGAAGAGTGAGAGTGATCCCTGGCAGCAGCAACAATGAGGTTTGTGTACTTTTCAATCATACCATTATAGACACATACCTCTCAACCTCTTAGATCTAGAAATCTGGACAAAGCCAAAAATAATTGGGTGACAAAGGCCCAAAATAGGGACCCTTTTAAGTACTGCTCTTATAAACTTAGAAAGTTGATAGAAATACAGGTTTTGCAATATCATGAATTTTCTGAAGGGTATGAAGTATGAAACTCAACTGTCTGTCATTATTTTCTGACTTCATCCTCAATGATCTGCCCGTGATTTGCCAGAAAACAACAATTTTAGGAGAAAAAGACCAAAAATATGGTGAAAAAAAACTGGACATTCTGTGAAAATCTGTACAGTTGAGAGGTATGCTGGACAGAGCCAAATAATAGGGACAGATTGTAAATATTGTTCTTATAAACTTAAAGTCAGTAAAGTTGCCATTAGGTTTTCTTACCTCTCAACCATAGTAGAATGTATACTTTTTTGGTAATTATTGCCAATTATCTTTTTTATTGTACTTTGGAGCTTTTCTCCCCAGGCCTGGCCTCCTCATTAAACAAATGTCAAATAAATAAATATCTACTTTATTATATTTGCTGCAAGATGGCCGGTCTGTGGAAAATTTTCTTACATTGATACCGGTCCTTGGTGCAAAAAAGGTTGGAGACCTCTGTTATAAGAGATCTGGGAACACAGGTTGAGAGCAACCTCTCTTTTGACCACCACATTGCCACTGTGGTTGGAAAGTCCTTCTATGTGGCACATCTCATTACTAAGGATTTTGCATCCCGGAAGAAAGAGGTCATTGTCTCCCTCTACTCTTCCCTCATTAGGCCAGTCATCGAGTACAATGCCCTATTTGCAAAAGTACCTCACAAAGATTATCCTAGGCCTTAAACACTTGTCCTATATGGATAGACTAAAAAAAAACAACTATTCTCTGTCTCATATCGCCTACTTAGATGCGATCTCTGCTTGACTTACAAAGCCATGTCTGACCCAGCTCTGTTAGAAATGCTGCATCTAAAGTAATCCCAATCCCTTTGCACCACACACTCAAGAGACCTCAACCTCATTACCACAATCAACAGAACATGCTGGAGGGACAGGTTCATAACCCAGAGACTGCCCATGCTGTGGAACAGACTTCCCATACATGTCAAACAGAGCACCTCACTGGCCCTCTTCAAGAGAAATCTTGATGAGTGGATGGGAAATAAAAAATTCACCCTGGTGATCACTCCAGTGGCTCTACTCGACAGAGGCACTGGGAACTAATGTTAGGTGGCATGATGCCAGGGTAATCCTATGGGCTAGGCTTGTAAGGGCCATTAGCCTAGTACACACCTATGAACCTATAAGTAGGGCACCTGGAAGGATAAAGCTTCTTCCCAAACCAAAACACAGGAAAATGCCTGATCTTGGGAGGGTTTTTCTTGTAACAGGCATGAGTTCTGAAACTCTTGCTCTAGTTTTAAGCTCTTGCTACTCCAAACCAATACAAACAGAAATGATCAAATTTAACAACATTCCTGTGTCTGCAGAACAAGTTAAGAACGATGCTATATACAGTTGAAAATAATCATGCACACTTGTAGTAAAGTGATCCTGGTTTTAAATGCTGAAACAAACTACATTATTTGTTAGAAACATACTCTGGAAATATTAAGGGTTAGTAAGATGTATTGTCTGTTTGTATTAACAGAGATTAGGCTTTTGAGTTTTACACTTTTGTGAATAGAATTTGTTGTGTCTTTCGGCTTTTCCCAGTTAGGGGTTACCACAGTGGAACTCCGGTCCACTAATGATAGGCAGTTGATTTTTACGTGCCGAGTTGCCAGCCCTGACACATAACCTTCAATGAAGGTACGCCCATTCATGCATGTCTCCATGCACAAGACGCTCTAGCTGAAAGTCGAACCAGTCAGCGTCGTACTGTAAGGTGACAACGCTACCGCAGCACCACCACCACGGATCTACATTTGTGAATAGAATATATATAGTTATTTGTTGAAAAAATCAATATAATGTTGTTGGAGACCATTGGGGGGGGGGTCAGAAAGGGTTTTCACAGAAAAATGAATACAATTAACTGGAAATATATGAAACATAAACAGAAAATATCAACATTGCAAAATACATTGAGAGTAACTGTGCTGAAACAATTTATAGTCCCATTTTAGAAATCACAATTGTGAAGAAACAGCCAGGGCCATTAGCTATGTTTGCTTGAGCTATTTGAGAGTCAGTAAAGTTCTAGGGAAGGTATTATGGAGTGGAGAGGCAGCCTTTGTAAGTATGGTTTAATACCTAAGGCTTAATCCTCATTCACTAAAACTGGAGCTATTCTTGTCTCTGGTTTCCCTGGGGAAGGAGGGCGGAAGGCGGGAGCTTCCTTTCAGGAGCCAAATGTAGGCCTTATCATATCAGTACCATCAGCTTACCCTGAGTGACTCCCAGGTGTCACAGACACTAGGCTCAACTGAGGTCACCAGCAGCAGAAGTGAACACACTAGCTCATAGGTTCATAGGAGATTACTAGGCTAACAGCTAAAGAGACCTTGCAAGCCTAGCCAATAGAGCTCAATTTTACCCAATATATGGCCCCTAGGGGCAAGAGGAAGGCATGGGTTTGTGCCTATGCTCTGAGTATCTTAGAGACTGACCCTGTCCATAAAGGACATAGGCACTAACCCAGATGTGAGTCTGTGTTTCTCCATCCATTGACTCAAACTGTATCTGAAAAGAGTCAGGGAAGGACTCTGCTTAACATGAGTAGGAAACCTGTTCCAAAGAAGGGGCAGTCTCTGAGACACATATCTGTCTGTCCAGCATGTTTTGTTTGAGTTGTTGACATTGAGTGACCATCCTGCTGTTTGACTTGCAGATGTGTAGCAGCTCCATCAGGAATGGATTTGTGAGTACTTTTTAGATCAGGTATAGGTCACACCTTAATAGCCGGTAGGAGACAGAGTAAAGGGATAGGGTTTTTAGTCTATCCACACAGGACATGTCGTTTGCACCTTGTATTTTTTTGTGAGGAACCTCTGAGTTCGCTCCAGCTGCTGTAATTACCTAGACAAGTACATGCCAAATGGAGCACTGTACTCGATTATTGGTCTAATGAGGGCAGTGGGGCTATTATTTCCTTGGATCTGGGTGCCATAACTTTACTTATATGTTGTGCCACATACAAGGACTTCCTCACCACTGTGGACACATGGTGGTCAAAGTTCTGGCTGCTACCTATCTGTTTACCTAGATCTCTCATCTCTGAGTCTACTTTTAGGGGTGTGCTATTGATGCTGTAATTTGCAGGGGTATTTAACTTCCCAACATGTATGATAATGCATTTTTCACATGTAAATTTAGACTATGGCTCTGGCACCAATCATTTGCCTGATCTAGACCTTCCTGAAGAATATCTACATCAATGGGGGATTCAGTAATTGCCCTCAGCTTGTAGATTTTGGCAAATTTTGTTATCCAGAAGCCTTCCACATCAGCCTTGACTTCAAAGAAGGGTAGTCTGAACAGGAGTGGTCCCAGCACTGAGCCCTGTGGCACACCACTAGAAAATGGCCTCTTGTTGGATATGGATTAACCAACTTTAACCATGTTTCCTGTACATTAGCCATTTGGCTATCCAGCTAGTGAAATAGATATTTAAGCCCAGTTTTGTGAGTTTTTTTATTTATAATACCTGAGTGGGGAATTGTTTCAAATGTCATGGCCAGGTTGAGGTAGGTGGTATGTACTGTTTTACTCTCATCCATGGTCTTCAAGATTTTCTCAAAGAAATCCACCAGATTCAGTAGGCATGACAAATCCTTGACAAAGCCAAATTGGGTTAGGTCCAGTGTTTGGAGGTTTCTTTCATCACCATTTATTAGTTTCATAGGATTATAGGATCATAGGATGTTACTAAGCTAATAACCCTCACAAGCCTAGCCAAGATCTACCCTTATTTTGATGATCAACACCTATTGCCCCTGTCCAAGAAGGACACAGGTGGAACCCCTGGGGTGAATTTATGGTTATCTATCCAATCATCCAGATTGCATTTGAAGAGGGTCATTGAGGAGCTCTGTTTGACATGAGGTGGGAGTCTGTTCCAAAGGTATGGTAACCTCTGGGAGACAAATCTGTTCCTCTAGCAGGTTCTTTTAATGTCACATACCAGGCTAAGGTCTTTAGAGCGAGTAACCCATGTACCATTTGACTTACAGAAATGCAGCATTTCCAATAGAGCAGGGTCAGAGAGTGCCTTGTATGCAAGGCAGAGTTCGCCTCTGAGTAGTCTGTATGAAACAGAATAAAGTGATTGTGATTTCAGATGATCCACATAGGACAGATGATGAAGACCTTGAATTTTCCTTGTGAGGAACCTTTGTGGTCTCTCCAGTTTCTGCAGATGCTTTGAAAGTTACATACTAAAAGGGGTGTTGTACTGAATTGCCGGCCTGATGAGGGAAGAGTGCAAGGAGGTTATAACTTCTTTTCTTCTGGAGGCAATACCCTTACTTATGAGATGAGGAATATAGAATGTCCTTCTTACCACTGTGGAGACATGATGATCAAAGGTAAGACTGCTGTCTACCTGTGTGCCCATGTCTCTCACCACTGAGTGTGTACTTAAGGTGTTGGCATCGATGTGGTAGTTAGCAGGAACATCACTCTTACTGAAAGTGATGATAATACATGTTTTGGATTGAGTTTAAGGCCTTGACTTTGGCACCAATCATTTGTTTGTGTAAGACCCTCTTGTAGGATGTTGACATCATTTGGAGATTCTGTGACCGTCCCAGTTTGCAGTCATCAGCAAACTTTGTCAGCCACAGACCTTTAGTTTTGTTTGTACTTTGGAGAAATAGATTCCAACCATTAGTGGTCCCAGGACTGATCCCTGTGGAACACCACTGGTTACAGGTCTGTTGTTGGAGGGAGAGTCCCCTCTTTTCACTATATGGGTTTTATCAGTGGGCCAGTTAGTGACCCATTTAATGATATAAGGGTTGATACTTAGCTGGGTGAGTTTATCAATGATGTCTGAGTGGGGAATAGTGGCAAATGCCTTGGCTAAGTCTAGGTAGGCTGTATGCACAGATTTCCCCTCGTCTAGGGCCTTGGTGACTGTCTGGAAGAGTCCACCAGGTTTAAAAGGCACAATCTCCCTTTGACAAATCCAAACTGAGTAGGGTAAAGTGTTTGGATATTACCTACATCTTTGTTGATAAGGTCCATGATGAATCACTCCATGGCCTTGCAGATAAAGCTAGTCAGGCTAATTGGTCTATAGTTACTGGGATCAGTGGAAGTACCACCTTTGTCAAGGGAATAACAGTGGCCGTTTTCCATTCAGCTGGGATGAAGCTGATGCTTAGACAATGATTGAAAACAGTACACAATGGTGTTGCTAATTCATGTGGGAGCCCATGTAGGACACAGCCTGGGATGTTGTCAGGCCCCATAGTTGCTGTGTTTTTGGCCTTAGAGAGGGTGTTTATAACCTGCTCTTTGAGATACAAGGTAGGTTAAAAACCAACAAAGGTGCAATATGTCCCCAGCTAACACTCAATTACAAAAATTGAAACACATATCAATGGAAGAACAGCAGGAACACTAGTTTATTGTAAAAATTGAGCACTTTCACCCCTCTAACAGGGGACTTCATCAGAATTCTGATGAAGTCCCTTGTTAGAGGTATGGGTAGGGGGCAGGTGGAAGTAATGCCATGGGGTATGTGTGGTGGGGACAGGGAGTGAAGTTTTCACAGAACCTGTTGGCCAGCAGGTTAGATATGTCCACAGGTTCAGTATATGTGGTATCACTGATTACCAGTTTAGCACAAATCTGTGCCTTTCCTTTTAGGTTATGGATGCTTATGGTTGTCCTTATTTGAGGAAGCTAATCTGGATTCATAGTTTGCTTTGGAGGACTTCACAAAAAGTCCTATTCACTTGTTTAAACTGAGAAGGAAATGTTTGCAGTTTAGGGCTCACTCCCTCTTCTTTTAGACAGCAATTTCTTCCTCTTATTGTAAAGCCTGCTAATGGCAGTTGTCCACCAAACAAGTTTGCTCTTCCTTGAGGAGTTTGCTTTGGTCCTGTCAGGTACGGCCGAGTCAATGCAGTTATATAGGTGTTTGTATAAAGCACTGATGTAGAACTTGGCATAGCTGCCAGTTCCATCGGGGGGGGGGGGGTGCAGTGAAGCTATTAATACTATCCCATAACAGGTTGTAATCCGCTTTGGAGAAGTTTTTTAGTTTAGTTGCTGCTGGGGGGGGGGGGTCAAGTGTGATAGTTACTTTGAATGAGACTGATCTGTGGTCAGATCTCACCAGAGAAGACCTCACAGTGGGGGTGCTACAGTGGTCACCCATCTTGGTAAGCACCAGATCCAGGATATTGGCACTCCTTTTGGGGATGTCAACCTTCTGATCCATGAAATTGGAGTTAACAAAGTTGAGGAACCTTTGGGCAAATGAGTTTGAGCACAAGTAATTTACCCAGTCAATGGATGGGTAGTTAAAGTCATCCAAAACCACGTTGTTTAGAGGTATCTTGATAGACTCAGGAAGATCCATATAGGCAGAGTCGGTGTCCTGATTCCTGACGGGGGTCCTGCAGGTGGCACTGACTTGAATAGGTGTCCTACCAACAGTTAATTGCACCTGAAATATCTCCAGGGAATCGTGCTGTTTAAACTGTCTGGAGGTGTATTTATCTTTAATGAATATTAATATACCACCTCCTTTAGTTTTCATGCCTTCAGTTTGTGGACTGAATGTGTGGAAGTAGGTGTAACCTGGTATGGGTGGGGTGCTCTCCACAGCCTTGAACCAGGTCTCTGTGACTGCACAAATGTCTGCGACTTCCAAGGTGAGGACTGCTTCCAGTGAGTGCAGTTTTGTGTTGACTCGTAGCATTTAGCAGCATAACCTTGAGGTTGTTTTGTCCTTGAGACACTGCCTAAAAAAGGCACTATGGGGGTGGCAAGAGACTTAGCCAGTAGCCAAAATCCCAGGGGTGACAGATGAAGATCATCTCTGGCAAAGCATCGAGGTCTGTCGATCATGTCATCTTAGGCTGACAGATACTGGATCCCCTTAGAATGACACCAGAAACTAAGCCAATTATTGAAGTCAATCATTTTCTGTTTGTATTGAGGCATCATCCTAGATGAAGATAAAATGTTGTTTAAGGCTAGGGACATACCTGCCTGAGACACATAGTCTAAGACCTCAGTCATGTCTCTCTTCATATAGTCCAGAGAAGTACATCTCAAGTCTTTCACACCAACATGGACTATGATGGAGTCATAACAGTACCTTTTGTTGAGAGACATGAGTGTGTGTGTGTGTGATAAGTCGTATCCTGGCACCTGGCACACAGCTGACCATGACCTTTTCCTTATCAAGCCTGCTGAGAGTTTTATAGCTCTCAACCAATCAGGGACAAATTTCAACAGGAAAGAATCTGGGACAAATCTAGAAATAATCAAGAACAACCTGGGACACTTAAAATATTACTATTAACTTAAGACACTGACAAAATTAGATAATGTGAATTAATATACATTTTCTGAAGTAAAATAAGTCTCAAACTCTAATTGTCATTTATTATCGAGTTTTATTTATCACATTTTCTCCAAAAGTCATCGGTTTTAGGAGGGATTAAGAGCATCAGAGCTCAAATTTGAATAAAAGTCAGGGGAGTCCTTGAAAATCAGGAACTGTTGAAAGCTAAACTTTGATGCCATGGGACAGATGGTAACATCCCAGGTCTTCATCAAAGTATTGCAAGCCCATATTTCATTAAAGTAGACTTCCTGCGCAGTACCTCTGGTCTAACAAACTTGAACAGTAGCTCACATTTTTAAGAGCCTTACTGGAAAAGAGAGTGAAACCTTGGATTAAAAAGTGTATACTGTCCATTCTTTTAAAATTGCAGAAACTCATCAACTTTGCTTATTTGTGTGAAGATTTCTTTTGCAGCAGAGTCAGAATTTTGGTAATAAGTGCCTAGAATTTTTTGGAGAAAAGTATTTTTTTTCCTACACCATTTATGCACAACCACTTTTTTCCCCATTTTGTACATGGACCATACATCTCAACCTCATGGCATAAGAAATCTGGACAAAACCAAAAATAATGGCTAGACAAATGTCCAAAAACATGGACAATTTTTAAATATTGGTCTTATTATCTTAGAACGTTGCTAGCTTAAAAGATGTTGTGTTTTCATACATTTTCTGAGGGATATAAAGTCTGAAACTCAAATGTCTGTCACTATTTAGTGATTTTAATCCTCAATGATTTTCCAGAAAAAAACACAAATTGTATATGAAACAGACCAAAAATAAAAGGAAACATCTGGACATTCTGCAAAAATCTGGACAGTTGAGAATTATGATGAGCTCAGGGAAACAGTGATAACCACCCAGAGTCAAGGTTTACACTAACCAATGGCTAGGCCTGCCTTTGTTGTTCTTCCACACCAAAAATGCACTCTCATACCTACAGCCAGTTGAGAGTGTCTAAGTCACCTACTACATGTCTGGAATGTGGGAGGAAACAAAAACGCAGGCAGGACATGCATGATACAACATAACACATAGTTTTTTTTAGTTTTCTCAAGTCTTAAAGGAAATCTCCACCTCTCGTACAGTTTAACTCAATCTTTAGGTTTCTTTTCTCCCTACAATATGGTTCCAGCATTGTGTAGGTACCAAGACCTGCTTGTACTTTTTAAAACTTTTATTTCCATGCATTGGAGTCAAAGGAAGGGAAAGCCAACCTACTTTTTTTTTTAAACTCAACTTCTCACATATTTTGCAGAGGACTTTGTCTCAACCTGTGTAACATATCATAGACACAATTAAATATGTAGTTTACCCTGTCAGGCTCTGATGTCAATCTTAGATGGGCAATTAGTCCTGCTAATATCAGGAACACAGCAACTGATACAAAAAGACAGAAAGCTGTGGAGCTGTATTACACTGTTTTTATTGCAGAGAAGAGAACTTAGCACCCCTCTTTCATAGCAAAACAAAGCAATTAGATCAGTCAGCGGTTTAAAGGCAATTGTCAACTCTTTTGACAAATTTACATAAGCAGCAACACGGTATTGAAATGCTAAGCTTTAAATGTTATTTATAATAGTTTATACGTGAATGTAGTATCAAAGATTTCTGTGACATTTACAGGAAAGTCAGACAGGTGGCAACCCTATCAACTAGGTGCACTGATACTGTTGTGATATCCTTCTAGAGGGATGCATATCTGGTACATGCACATCCATGATAAGAGATTCCCCCTGACTTTGAGTCAGTCCTTACATTGTTAGTCCATGAGCATTTTGTAGTCCACAAAAGAAATGTGACAAAGGTTGGCAACCATAATACACAGCTAAATTTACTTTAACATACATTTACTATGTGCCCTTGCATTAAAAGCACTAAGAAAAGGAATTCAGAAGTACTTAACTGTGTTTAAATGCACATGCATGCATACACACACACACACACACACACACACACAAACACACAAAGACAGTCATACATGTGCATTTAAACACAGTACTGCCTCCCAGATGTAGTATTCCGTATGCTACATAACATTTTATACACCCACACACACATTATAACATTATATATATATATATATATATATATATATATATATATATATATATATATATATATTTATAATCAGTGTGTATATTGATGTGTAGATACACTTATACAATTACACTAAATTTCCATTTTGATATGTTTTTCTTGAAAGGAAATGAAGTACACACACAGGTATATAATCTAGTCCTCCGTTTTATATATATATATATATATATATATATATATATATATATATATATATATATATATATATATGTATATATATATATATGGGGTCTACTTTGACCCATCAAAATTACGCATAATCGAATCTCACTTACCTGTTCCCACTTGTTCGACAGGACACTAATACAAAACCATGGATTACCAAAATCTTATCTTTGCCAATGTAGCCCAAGTCATGGCTGAAAAGGGTCCTGGGACCAGTTCACTTTCCTCATTACCAAAGTATAAATAAATATGAAATAGAAAAAAAGGAGGGTGAACATGACAGAAATAATTAAGGAACTAGTAAAGCACATTTTAATTCTGCATCATTCATGAGAGAGAGAAAAAACTTCCTACTGAAGGCCTTGGGAAGTAACAGACAGACTTAGTTTGGAGTCCTACTACTTATCATGATACAGCAAGGATCATTTACTGCAGTGAGAGTTTTCACACCTCAGCATGAGAGCGCAGGGAAGGTCTGTCAATTATTTTAGAACTACAAAGTAATCCCTTTACAAAAGCCTTCTATTTACCTACTTTCTTTTGCTGGAAGTGGCTAACAGCTATTTATAGCGCAGAAAAAGCTCTGACAGACACATAATGTGGCTCAGGTCAAGAAAACATAGAAGCAGCTCTGTTACAGAAGGTGTTTTTCAGGGATCCACTTTGTAATCCCAAAATACTGAACTCTCAAATTTCAGTTTTGCGGATTTACAAAAACGAAAACACTAAATACCGAAACCCCGTAACTGTGAAATTTAAAATCCTGAACACACAATACACATATAGCACACACATGCACATACACACAACTACCCCCCACAATCAAACAGATAATCATACACTACAGATAAGCAGGGAGCAAGCCTCCTGCACCCCCCATGTGGGGGGCTGTGCCCCCACACCCCCCCTACTTAAATATATTAACACAGAGATCGCACAAACACCCACGCAAAGGAAACTCACACCCACACATTTCACACTCCCTCACACACACAGATCACAGTCACAACACACACTGACACACACTAAAGCTCCTAATGAACACACATACACATACATACTTACCTAAACTTCCACCCATCCTTTCACACACCGCACCACTAGAAGCACGAAATTCAACATCTCTGTGCTTCAGGATTTTGAATTTCGCGCTTCTGTGTTTTTGTGATTATGAGATTTCAGGTATGTAATTTCAAAATACTGAAATTTGGGATTTCAGTATTTCGAAATTATAAAGTGGACCCGTTTTTCAGTGCTTCACAGTCTTACTGTTCTAACTTAATGGCATGAGAAAATAGTACCACTTCCTTATGTCTAGCATGACTCATATGAAGAGGACTTGAAATGTATTCTGGGAAGAAGGAATGAAAGCAAGAAAACAAGATCACGTTACCAGGGCAGGCCCCGTCAGCTGCCATTTTGAGGAAAACACATTAAAACTGTAAAGGAAGCACTTGGAGTGATTTTGAGGCATTAAAATAGCTCAAAAACAAAGATACAATGAAGCAATATGTTTTTGAGTTCTAAGGTGGAGTTTTTCTTAAAGAAAAGTGAGAGAAAACAAGAAAGCAAGCAGCACATGCATGATACAACATAACACGTAGTTCTTCGTTTTCTCATGTCTTAAGAAATACAGACAAGTTTTAAATAAACATGGGATTTACACATTCCAACATATACAGTCATTCCTCAGTTTAGCTTGCTTTTTACAGTGAGTCACCTTCACTCTAGATTATCCACCATTCGGTAAGTGTTGTATTATGGGTATGTAAATTTAGGCATGTTAGAGAATAGATGTTACATCACTGGTTGAATGAGTTGGGTTATTGGGTGACCATGTTCACTGTTTCATCAGTAATTTATTAATAAATGGTGACTGGATATGGTTGCAGAAAGTATTTTTTATTTACTCTGACAGTCCAGAATTGTTTCCCCGTGTACAGCTGTGACCAGATAGGACAGAGGATATCTCAATGTATGACACATAAGCAAATCGTGCAGCATGTGAGATGAGCTAACACCTAGCTGGAAGTGCAATACAGTGGCATCAGCAGAGGTAACACAAAAAAGACACTTACATGTAACACATGTTTATTTATACTTTACCCCAGCAGAGTAAGGGTAAACACACTTCTTCTTTCGGCTTTTCCTGGTTAGGGGTTGCCACAGAGGATCACCTGTCCGTTCATGATTGGTAGTGGAGTTTTACGGTGTCAAGTTGCCAGCCCGGTTCCCAACCTTCCACAGAAGGCACACATATGCACACACTCACACCTAGGGCCAATTTAGAGTGTCCAATCGACCTACATCTTTGGGATGTGGGATGAAACCAGAGCACCTGGAGGAAGCCCACGCAACCACAGGGAGACTCCGCACAGAAGGCACCCCAGCCGAGAATTGAACCGGAGAACCTCTTGCTGGGAGGCGGCAATGCAAACTGCTGCACCACTGTGGCCACCCTAAGGGTAAACACACTACCATACTTTTTTATTATTAGTAGTATATTTATAACTGTTTTACAACAGAATGTGAAACATTAATTGTTTCCTCCTTGGGATAAAGATTGTCTTTTTAAGAGCCAGATTAATGGCTGACCAAGGCCATACCTCTCAACTCTCCCTGATTTTGACTCAAATTTTAGCTATGTCCCTCTTAATCCCTCTTAAATATTGTGACTTTTGGATATGTGTGGTGATTTACATTTAATAATTACTGAAAATAATAAGATTTGTAGATGTATTTCACTTAAAAAAAGTATATTGATTCTCAAATTACTATCATTACTAACATTTTAAATGAGTCCATGACATAGCTAACAATGTCTTAGCATAAGAATTCTGAACAAACCCAAAAATAATGGCGGGTTAAAGGGTCCCATACACTTAGAACGTGACTAGACCAAAAGGTTTTGTGTTAATATACATTTTTGGAAAGGAATGAAGTCTAAAAGTCAAACTGCTGTCATTACTTAGTGATCGGTTCCTCATAAAATTAGTGGTTTAATGGGAAATCACATGGGATGATCTGAAGAGCGAAGTCACTAAACAAGGATGTACATTTGAGTTTAAGACTTCAAATTATTCAGAATATTTATGTTAACATAAAAGCTGCTACTTTAGCAACATTTGTGTTAACATAAATAGCCTTTGTCACCCATTTTTTGTCAGGATTTGTACAGCTTTCTTGCACTAGCAGGTTGAGAGGAATGACTGGTGATCTCCAAACACCCAATTCACCATAGCCTAGGAGTACAAATAACCAATACAGGAAAACTGCAGTTGTAACTACAGTATAGATAATAAAATTTAACAGCTAAAAACTGACTAAGGTTAAATAACAAGTGCAGTAGAACTGCACTTGTAACTAAAGTACAGACAATGCAATGGCATCGATAAAGTCTGAGTAAGGTTACATAATCAGTGTAGTAGAACTGCAGTTTTATCATTAAACAACAGACAACTACTGTATAGATACTAGAACAACACAGATAAAACCTAGTAAGGTTAAATAACCAGTGCAGAAGACCTGCAGTTGTATCGTTAGACCATAGGTGATAGATAATACAAGGGCACGGGTAAAGGCTGAGTAAAGTTAAACACGCAGTGCAGCAGAACTGAAGTTGTATCATTAGACCATAGGTAATTACGGTACAGGTGATACAAGGGCACGGGTTAAGGCTGAGTAAGGTTAAACACCCAGTGCAGCAGAACTGCAGTAGTATCGGTAGACCATAGGTAATTACGGTACAGGTGATACAAGGGCACGGGTTAAGGCTGAGTAAGGTTAAACACCCAGTGCAGCTGAACTGCAGTTGTATCATTAGACCATAGGTAATTACGGTACAGGTGATACAAGGGCACGGGTTAAGGCTGAGTAAGGTTAAACACCCAGTGCAGCTGAACTGCAGTTGTATCATTAGACCATAGGTGATTACAGTACAGGTGATACAAGGGCACGGGTTAAGGCTGAGTAAGGTTAAACACGCAGTGCAGCAGAACTGCAGTTGTATCTTTAGACCACAGGTGAATACGGTACAGGTG